>NC_057797.1:746503876-746531458 GCF_018294505.1 Triticum aestivum
AACACCCCGACACCGACACGGCACTACCCCGACATCGACACGACACCCCGACCCCCCGACCCCGAAACAGCACCCCGACACCGACAGGACACCCCGACCACCGACACCTCCCGAAAAGGTGTTCTTTGGCCTTCTAGAGGCCGACGGGGTCATATATTTGTGAATTATTAGTTAGGTCATATATTTTTCGATTTTGTTATGAAAACATCATATATAATTGTGTTGATCGTGTAGTTTTAAATGTGCAGTTGTTTCATCGCTGCGAGGTTTGGTGTTCGACGACCTCGCCGTGCATTTGACGAGCTCTGCCCCTTCGTTCGTGGGTGAGCACAAATGACAAGTCCTCCTCCCCCATTAATTATTTGATCTATTCCGATGAAACTTGATAGCTAGCTATATATGTGTCTTGAATCATCAGTATGCATAACCAATATGTGTCTCCCGTTCGAAAGCGTCATAGTTATAAATATGCATGCATTTGCATATTTATAACCTTGATTCTTTCGAATTGTCCAACGCTATCCATGGACATCCTGAGTATGTGTAGATTGGGTTAGTTTTCCCATATGCTTTGCTCCGGATCCGACGCATATATTCCGTCAGTGCCTCCCTTGTTGTTCTCCGGGTACACATCCTCACTGTTTATTGCAGAGACGTGTATCACGAGAACAACGGGGAGGTGCTGCCGAAATTTTGCGTCGGATCCGGAGCATAGCATGGGAAAATGAACCCAATCTACACATACACGGGTGGGATTAAGACCTATCATTACCTATTAGAGTGTAGGTTGCATGGACGTAATAAAATTGACAAAGTAGATCAACTGATGAATATATACATGGTGAATTACATATATAATTGTTGTGTGTCCAGTAGCTCTGAAAGTCAAGATGAGTGAGCGTGCTTGGATGTATACCGGTCACACTGGTTAGAACAAATGGAGCGCTGAATGGTTCACAAAAACTAAGGGGTTTGTGCAAGCTGCATTTGCAAATGGACAAAAGAAAACCTGGTGCCCCTGTTTCCGGTGCGGCAATTGGGAAAAGAAGATAGAGGCTGAAATGGGCAAACACCTGCAGAAGAGTGGTTTTACGCCCGATTATACGGTGTGGACATTTCATGGTGAGTCTGCCCAACGTGACCGAGCTGAGGTGGATCGTCGTCGCACCGACGAGCATGGTACTGGGATGGAAAACATGGTGCAAGGCTATGATGATGCTCGGGATTCGGACGAGGAGATGGAGGAATCTGCAAAGGCCTTCAATGAAATGTTGGAGTCTTCGGAACGTCCGCTCCACGAGCACACTAAGCTTTGTCAGTTGGATGCCATCTCACAAGTAATGGCTCTGAATGCTCAGTTCAACTTGGGCAGAGAATGCTATGATGCAATTATGACAGTATTTGGACGCTTTCTACCCAAAGGCCATGTAATGCCTGCAAACCTGTACCAGTCGGACAAAATCCTCCGTGCACTGAAGATGCCCTATGAGAAGATACATGCCTGTGAGAAAGGATGTGCCTTATTTAGGCTTGACTATGCGGACTTGAACTATTGTCCCATTTGCAAGTCTTCCAGGTATATTGTGGTAGACAACGGTATGGGTGAGAAGACACAGACCAAAATCCCCATTAGTGTTCTTCGGTATATGCCAATCGTACCAAGACTTCAACGTCTTTTCATGGTCGAAGAGACGGCCAGACAGATGACATGGCACAAAACAGGCAAAAGAACCGAACTAGATGCAGATGGGAATCTGATGATGGTACACACATCGGATGGTGTTGCGTGGAAAAAGTTTGATGAATTACATGCTGACAAAGCAGCAGATCCGAGGCATCCTCGAGTCGGCATCAGCACGGATGGGTTCAGTGTGTTTGGTATGACGGCAACCCAATACAGTTGTTGGCCCGTATTTGTCTTTCCACTCAATCTCCCCCCCGGACAGATGATGCAAAGAAAGAACATTTTCCTGACGTTGATAATTCCAGGACCCAACTATCCGAGCAAAAATATGAATGTGTACATGCAGCCTCTTAAGGACGAATTGCAAGAAGCCTAGGATAATGGGTTCAAGACATACGACGCCTTTTAGCAAACGGAACTTCATAATGCGTGTCTGGTACATGTACTCGATGCATGACTTGTCGGTGTATGCGCTATTCGTTGGTTGGTGTGTGCATGGAAGGTTCCCGTGCCCCACATGCAAGGGAGCTCTTGAGTTTCGTTGGCTTCAGGCCGGTCGCAAGTTTTCTTTCTTCGACATGCATAGACAGTTCCTGGATCCTCGCCATAAGTTCAGGAAAGATAATAAGAACTTCATTAGGGGTAGAGTTGTCAAAAACTCTGCACCACCTGCATTGACAGGCCAACAGACCCTGGATCAGTTAAACGCTCTCGAGCTAGATCCACAACGTCCAGGGTACTTCAAGGGGTATAATACTAAGCACGCGTGGACTCACAAAATATGCTTATGGGATCTGCCTTACTTCAAAGACCTCCTTTGCCCACATAACATCGACGTGATGCACACTGAGAAGAATATCGCCGAGGCACTTTTTGGTACATTGTTCGGCATAGATGGAAGTCAAAGGATAATACTAAGGCTAGAGTCGATCTGGAGGCGCTATGTGATAGGCCGTTACAAAACATGAAAGAACCGAAAGGAAAGCAGAACTGGACGAAGCCAAAGTCATGGTTCAATCTTGGAAGGCCAGCTATGAGGGAAATTCTCTTGTGGGTGCAAGAGCAGTTGATGTTCCCCGATGGGTATGCAACGAATCTAAAGAGGGGAGCGAATCTTGATAAACTGAAGATATTTGGTCTCAAGAGTCATGATTGGCACATATGGATTGAGCGGGTAATGCCGGTGATGTTGCGTGGCTTCATCCCTGAGGATGAATGGCTAGTACTGGCAGAACTCAGCTATTTCTTCTATGTTCTTTGTGCGAAAGAACTATCGCCTGGCGTGCTAGAAGAAATGGAAGAGTTGGCGCCAGAGTTGATCTGCAAGTTAGAGAAGATCTTTACACCGGGCTTCTTTAATCCAATGCAGCATTTGATTTTGCATCTCCCGACCGAGGCAAGATTGGGGGGGCCCGTGCAAAATCGTTGGTGCTACCCAACTGAGAGGATGCAGAAGACGCTTCGAGAAAAATGTAAAAATAAACGTAGAATTGAAGCATCAATGGCTGAGGCATTCATCACAGAGGAGGCGGCAAACTTCGTAACAGCGCACTATGAAGCCAAAAATCGTCATTTGCATAATCCGAAGCCTCGGTACAATGCTGACGAGCCCAAACAGGGTGGATCCAACCTCAGCCTATTCAAAGGGAATCTCGCACCAGCTAGTGTTTCACATCCAGTATCTTTGGATAGCGAAGAATGGCGGACCATTTCATTGTATATCTTCAACAACCTGATAGAAGTGCGGCCGTACATCGAGTAAGTTCTCGGTACATTGTTTTGCAACTTCTATTTCCTTTGAACTACTCTTATTCCTGGATATGTCATACAGTCGATACGTCACCATATTCTCGTATGGAGCGGAGATCCAAAAGGATTCCATCGAAGAGTATGAGCTTCTCGCAAAGCAAGGAGGTGGCTATCCCGGTTTCATCTCTTGGTTCAAACAAACGGTAATTTCTATTAGACAATTTCATTTCATTTGCTAATTTGTGCATAATGCAACAATCCTTTCATATTAAACTTGTAGGCTAATTCAGAGTCTATGGACGCCGAATTGAGACAAGTCGCTAATGGTTTTGACTATAAGGTCCGTTCATTTGACAAGTACGACATCAACGGGTATCGCTTTCGTACCTATGGCAAAGAGCTATCTATGGCCGACCGAAAGTCTACAAATTGTTGTGTATCTGCTATCGGCGAAGGAGGTACCAAGTATTATGGGAGAGTTGAAGCAATTTATGAACTTCTGTTCTATGGTGAAAACCCACCGAATGTCGTAGTCTTCAAATGTTATTGGTTTCAGCCGAAGGAGACTAGAAGGACTCATGAACATATAGGGCTAGTTGAAATCAACCAAAGCACTCATTTAGATGTTCCTGATGTCTATATTATGGCTCAACAGGTGACCCAAGTATTCTATCTACCGTGGGCCTGCCAAACTAATCCAAATCTGAAAGGTTGGGATGTCGTTTATGAAGTGCTGCCACGTGCTAGACTTTCTCCCCCAAAGGAAGAGGATTATGAACCTCACATTAACCCAGACACATATGAAGGAGAATTCTTCCAAGAGACACGTCTTTCCAAAAAGCGTTTCAAGAACCGCTATACTTCTCCCCAAAACATTGAAGTAGACAGCGACAATGAATCTGACATCACCCCAGAGGAGGAACAATAAGAGCCGGAACAAGAAGAGGTTACTACTGCGAATGACCTGTCAATGCTTGACCGATTACGTCAAGGTGGCCTTGCACATGTTGATGCCAATGAACCCTATGAGCCCATCATTGATTATAGTGATGATGATGATTATGCATTTATTGATGATACAGATCGAGATTATTAGTAGTGTCAGGTATTCAATTTTTTTATGTTGTACTTGATGATGATACACTTAAGTGATATACATATTATTATTAATGTCGGTACTTTTTTTATGTTGTACTAATTTTGTTTATTCTTTGTCATGGCAGGTGTTGAAAGATGGTGGGCGCTGGTCGGGAGCGCGCCGAGGCCCTTTCTTCGTCGGCGCGTGGTGCGAGGTCTTCCATTCCACACGCACCTCTCCGCCGAGCGTTGCTGGACAGTATGGCGACACCGCCGGGCCCTTCTTCGTCGACCGCGGTGCCCAGCAGGGGACGAGGTAAGAAGAAGAGAGGAGGTGGAGCACCTGGTCGCGGGAGAGGAGGTAGGGTGACTCTTACGGCGCCTTCCTCGCCACCGCCCCCAGCTGTTTCACCCGAGCACGTGACTGCTAGGGTGGACTCGTCTGAGGAGGAGGCTGCACGGACTCCGGTCCACGAGCCTCCGGTCCACGAGTCTTCGGCCGACGAGCCTCGGGTCGACGGGCCTTCGGCCCACGAGACTTGGGCCCACGAGACCCCGGAGGAGCACACGTCTGGATGGGGTACCTGGTCGGGTCAGCCTGAGCATGGCGGGGAGCCGAGTGGCCATGCTGATGATGGCAGGGAGCCGACTGATGAGGAGGGGGTGGAGGGGGGCAACGTCTACCAGCATGGTGCAACACGGCTCCCGTCCGTGCCGGTGACCCGCGAGCAGAGGTGGTTGATTTTCCCTGATGGGGAGAGGTACGTAAGTGCATTTAATATTTTTGTACCTTCTGCATTCACGTTTCTTCAAATAACAAATGCGTTGGCCTTGTCATGCTGCAGGGGTTGGGACCACCATCATAGTGTCCGCCGGCCCAATTCCGTCCTTGGAGTTCTTTGCCGGCAAAACTTCCCGAGGTTTGTCACGTTGCCTGGTGAGGGTCGGCTTCCAGAGCTTGGATTGAGCTGGGAGCACTACGTGGCTGCCCCGGCCCCGCCGGATGAGATTATCAACGGTGTCGTGTGCGACACGAGGGCAGACATGGTGATCAGAAAGTTCTGGGTAATTTCTCCTTTACACATTTAAAAATCTTCAACTAGCTAGTTATTAATTGTACTAATCAATATTGTCTCATTTGATTGCAGACATTCTACAGGTGTGAGGAGGGATACAAGGAGGACGCGGCATATGTTATCGAGAATGTCTGCAAGCGCCTACTCCAAAACTTACGGCACGAGGCTCGGGTGCAGGCTGTTCGAGACTACTACGCCTTGCGTGGTATCAAGAAGACCAAGCCGGCGTGCCGCGATAAGTTCCTGAGTAAGGAGCAGTACATGAAGGTAATTCTTAAGGCCTTCTCTACTTAAGTTCCTTCATTTAGTAATTCTTAGCTGTAGCGCTCAAGTTTCTATTTGCTAACTTAGGCGCCTCCGAGATGGTGTGCGGATCGGATGGATTGTTGGGAGGTGTTGGTCAATGAGTGGTGCTCAAAACAATGGCTAGCCCTCCACAACGAGGCCAAGGACAAACGTGCCCAAATGGAAGGTGTGCCACACCATCAAGGCAGCTCCAACTTATATCAGTTCGGGCGCAACTGGGTATGTGGTTTGCTTCATGATTCATGAAATTCATTCATCATGCTAGCTTGAGCCCTTTAATTACTAATTTTCATTGTTTCTCTCTTTCAGGCATGCTACAATAAGGCGGATAAGGTGCCAGAGGTGTATGACCTGTATGCCATGGCCCACACTGCCTCTTTCAAGAAAGTCAAGGCTTTCTCTCAGTCTGACGTCGATGATGCAAACAACTTCACCAACATCTCCTCCCACAACAAGCTCGTGAGATATAGAGATGAGGGGAAGGCGAGGAAAGGGGAGGACTTTAACCCGAGCCAGGGTCCCATTGATCCAGAGCTGGTGATGATATCTGGTGGCGGGAGGTCCCATGGCTCCATAGCCATTGGAGATGGACTTATCCATTGTCCTAGCACTCTCCTGGAGATCAAGGCGCGCCAGTCAAGCTCCGCTCCTGAGATAAGGCCTCGTGAACGGCCAGTGCAACTTGCCATCAAGGTTAGTGATACGTACTCAGTTATCTTTCTCCATTACATTGTGTGCGCTTCCATCAATGATTACAAATGGTCATGTGAGTGGTGTTGCAGGCTGCTATACAGAGTGAGAGAGATAGAACGAAGAAACTTCTGGCAGAGGCGGCGGAGAGGCAGCGGGAGTTGGAGGAGAGGACGACAAAGATGATGGAGGAGGAGAGGGCACGGAATGACATGCAGGCAAGGGCCATGTACGAGCTCCTTGTGGTAAGTTTCTTCTGCAGATTAGCCAAAACATTAATGTAGTGTTTGTCTCATTACTAACTAGTATGACTGAGTCGTCAAAACCAAATGTGCAGTCTGTGTGCGAGAAGACAGGTCAGACCGCTCCGCCGATGCCAGTGATTGCTCCTGGGACCACGGTGAGTTTTATTTGAATGGACATTACTTGCTAGTCTTAACATTTGAGTGTCATCATGCTAACAAGACATTGGAAATGATCTTTGGTGCAGCGTAACTCCAGACAAGCATCGCACGATCCTTCTCCATCTACCGACACGAGCCACCCCGCTCCTACACCTCCTGGATCTTGGTAAGTTTATCTAGTGTTTTGCTTAACACATGCATAAAGACCTAGACTTAGCTTTATTTCCTCCAATGCTTACCATAATGACCTAGACTTAGCTTCTTCTCCTCCAAAATGACTTAATAAGCTTACTGACCTCCAAAACCATCCATTTTACCTAAGTTAGCTCTAAAACGATCTATACTTAGCTTACTTGTGTCAAAAATTGCATAATTAGCTTAGTTAGCTCATAGACGATCCATTTTACCTAAGTTAGCTCTAAAATGACCCATTTTACCTAGGTTAGCTTATAAATGATCCAGTTCATCCAAGTTAGCTAAAAAATGACCCATTTTACCTAGATTAGCTCCTAAATGATCCATTTTACCTACGTTAGCTTTAAAATGACCCATTTCACCTAGGTTAACTCCAAAATGACCCATCTTACCTAGGTTATCTCATAAACGATCCATTTCAACTAATTTAGCTCATAAACGATCCATTTCACCAAGTTAGCTAAAAACGATCCATTTCACCTAAATTAGCTCTTAAATGATCCATTTCACCTAAGTTAGCTCAAAAAGATCCATTTCAACTAAATTATCTCATAAATGATCCATTTCACCTAAGTTAGCTCAAAAACGATCCATTTCAACTAAGTTAGCTCATAAATGATCCATTTCACCTAAGTTAGCTAAAAAACGATCCATTTCACCTTAGTTACCTCAAAAACGATCCATTTGACCTTAGTTAGCTCATAAACGACCCATTTCAACTAAGTTAGCTCATAAATGATCCATTTCACCTTAGCTAGCTCATAAACGACCCATTTCAACTTAGTTAGCTCATATATGATCCATTTCACGTAAGTTAGCTCATAAATGACATACTCTTCTTGTTCTAGTCTTCTTCTTGTTCTACTCTTCTTGTTCTAGTCTTCTTCTTGTTCTACTCTTCTTGTTCTAGTCTTCTTCTTGTTCTACTCTTCTTCTTGTTCTACTCTTCTTGTTCTAACTTTCTTATTTTTCATTTTGCAGATTTCATTCACTTGACGAAAGCTTGCATAGATGGAGTGCTCCTTATCCCTTTCTCTGTTTCTTTTGTATCATTGAACTATGCATGTATCGTTGGATGAAACTATTGTAATATATATGGTTGGATGCCTCTATGTTGAACTTGTTATGTATGATGGAACTATGCATGTAATATATATGGTTGGATGATGAAGTTATGTGTTGGATATCTTATATGTTTGCTCTGTAATGGCCTTTTGAAATATATCTATATATGTCATATATATTTGTGATGAAAATTGTTGGATTTAATAAAAAACAGATAAAAGAGCCAATATGCAGGCTCTTTGCCGTCTGCCACCGACGACAACGGGCTCTTTGCCGTCTGTCGCAGACGGCAAAGAAGACACGTGGCATCTAGCTGTGCTTCCTGGGAGCTGACCCATTTGGTCAGTTTGCCTACAGTGGCAGACGACAAAGACTTTACCATCAGTGGCAGACGGCAAAGAACCTGCCATGTAGTGACGTGTAGATGACATCATACGGCGGACGCCAAAGACACTAGAAATTTTGCCGTCAGCGGCGGACGGCAAAGGCCTGCCGTTAGCCACTTAACGGACTGACGGCGCAATTATTGCCGTCCGCTCTCTTTGCCGTCCGCCGCAGACGGCAAAGGGCCTTTGCCGTCAGCCGCTAGGAAGCAGACGGCAAAGTAGCTGTTTACCATAGCCTACTTTGCCGGAGCCTTTTGCCGTCTGCGGCTGACGGCAAAGGCCTTTGCCGTCCGCCATTCATGCCTTTGCCGTCCGCTGTGGCAGACGGCAAAATAGCTGATTCCTGTAGTGTCCTTCACAATGCTTCTAGGTGGACAAAAACTTTGGAAATTTGCCGAGGAAGATTTGCTAGGCAAATGGAGCTGAATTTTGTCATGCGGTAATGATTTGGATAGGAAAGAGTGCCCAAAAATTCCTAGGGCAATCAAGAATATATAAATAGCACTTCCTTCATAAAGTGTTGTTGTGAACATAATAGGAAAATGAATATTGTTGAATTAGTTTTGAACTAGGCAAGGAAGGATTTTTACATATTTGATGAAGATATGACCCAAAGAATTTATGAGATTTTTTTGGGAATTTTGGGAATGATAGAAATATAGGTTGCTTCACAACCTAGGGCAAAAACTGCCACATGGACATGACACATAGGCAAAACTGATGAGATGGCGCCTAGTCATCACAAGCCACCACAATCTACAAGGCTATGACCATCTATATTGGTCATTAACAACTAGAAATAAGGCAGCGGACTAGCACTGTTTGCTTTGTGACCATTTCGTGTAACGAAATTACGACCTTTCTGACCAAAATGGTCGCAATGGTTTAGGGTTTGAAGCCCCCTGAACAGCTTTTGACCAATTGGTCTAAAATGGTCATAAATTTATGACCAATTCTTCGAGGGTCACTGACAAAAGGTCATAAGTTGACATATTTCTTGTAGTGTGGGTTGGGAGAAATGCCTTCCATTCGCGGAGTTTGCTTACAACAATAGTTATCAAGCTAGCTTGGGCAAGGCTCCTTTCGAAGTTCTCTATGGACGAAAATGTCGAATGCCTCTTAACTGGTCAGAAACCAGGGAAAGACAACTCTTTGGCCCGGATATGATTCAGGAAGCAGAAGAGCAGGCTCGCGTTATTCGTGAGAAATTAAAAACAGCCCAATCTCGTCAAAAGAGTCAATATGACCGTAAACATAAGCCTATGACTTATGAAGTCGGCGAGAAGGCCTACCTTCGGGTTACTCCGTTAAAGGGAATCCATCGTTTCGGTATCAAAGGCAAATTGGCTCCTTGTTACATTGGACCCTTTCGCATTCTTGCCAAATGAGGAGAAGTTGCCTACCAATTGGAACTACCTTCGCATCTTTCCAGAGTTCACGATGTCTTCCACGTTTCTCAACTCAGGCGTTGCTTCGCGGATCCTATCCGTGGAGTGGACCATGAAATGCTTGATCTACAAGATAACCTCTCATATCGGGAATATCCCGTTCGTATCCTTGATCAAGCCGAGCGTACCACTCGACGCCATAACATCAAGTTTCTCAAGGTTCAATAGTCACACCATTCCGAGAAAGAAGCCACTTGGGAAAGGGAGGACCGTCTTCGACTCGAGTACCCCACCTTCTTCCCGGAGGATCCTAAATCTCGGGACGAGATTCTTTTGAGTGGGGGTGAGTTGTCACACCCTAGTTAGTTCAAGCATTAGAGTGTGCATCATGTTTAAGTTCCTCTTAAATTTGAAATGGGGAAGACAGAACCCCCAGCACCCCTCCTGGAAACAACTAGGGTTTACTAAAATTATTTTCAATGAACCCAAAATACCCTTCACAAAAAGTTCATCATTTCTGGATTGGGCTAAAACCCCTGGAAAAATGGTGCACTCTTTTATAGGACATTTTGGATTCTCTGAATTAAATCATAAGTATTTGAATTTGGGCATTTAAATGCTATAAAATAATTTAAATGCTCAAATAATTCTGGAAATAAGTGTGGGCTGTTGGGAATAATCTAAACAGAACCCCTGATTATTTTTAGGATTTTTAAAGATGTCTAGGTATTTTTAATAAATGCCCAACAGTTGCAGAAAAAATAGAAAAGAAAACAAATAAGAAAAAGAGAGAGAGAGAAACCCACCTGGGCCTCACCTGTGCTGGCCCAGCCCACCTGGTTGGTGCCAGTCGTCACCCACCTCTGCCAGTAGGCAGAGGTGTGTCGCTGGCGCGCCCACCCACGGTCACCTCCTGCTTCCACCTCCTGCTGCCTCCTCGTCCCCATCCGATCGCCACGAAGGCGCCTAGCACCTCCCTGCACTCCTCCCCTCTCTCCCCCTCGTCTCCCTCACCCTCTCCCGTGATGGCCGAGCGCCAACCTCGCCGCCGTTCGCCGTAGTCATCACCAGAGCCACCCCCTCGCCTCCCTGACGTGCCCGTGAGCTCCGCTTCCATCATCTACGCCTCCTCGATGATTCACGCGACGCCAGACGCCTCCAATCACCGACCCCGGCGCCTTCTTCTTCCTCGGTCCACCGAGATCGCCGGTAACGCCCCGACATTGTCCGACCTCCTCTCAGCCCACTAAGACGCGTTCTGCAACCGCCGTGAGCTCCTCTACCAAACCCCCCTCTCCTCTGCTTCGTTTTCTCGCCGTAGACGCCGCCCCCTTGCTCACCATAGCACGCCGCCGCGCGAGCTCGATGCCGGCGTCACTCCGGTGACCATTTGGTCAGGCGCGGGTGCTCAACGCACTCAACGCACCTCGTAGCGCCTCGCTAGTGCGTCCGTTTCCCCGCTAGCTTGCTGCAGCAGCAAAACCACCAACGGCCGAGCTCCGGCCGCCGCTCGGCTCGACGCCGTCGTCGTTCCCGGCCACCCCAGCACCAACCAACGCCACCGTTGGATGCGCCACACCGCCAGCTACCCGTAGCACCCACCCGCACATCGAACCGTGGCCGGAGCAGCGTTTCTGACGCTCTCCGCCGTCTCGGCCTCGCCGGCGACTCAACGCCGGCGGGATTGACCGTGCTGACCAGGGGTTTGACCCCAGTTTGACCCCGCCTGGGTCACTGATATGAGGGCCGGCTCCTAACTAAATTAGATTAGTTTTAGTTAGAGCTAATCACGTTGTTAGAGGTTAATGACCTCGTTAGCTAACTCTCCCTCACTAACATGTGGGTCCAGGCCCCACTGACAGTTATTAGAGTTAATTCAACTTTGTTAATTAGCTGAGTCAATGACAGAGAGGGCCCAGTAGTCAAGTTTGACTTGGGTGACCCAGTTGACCGCTGACGTCACACCTATGTCATGCTGACGCATTAATTCAATTACTCGATTTATTCTTTAATAGGAAATTCCAGAAAATAACCAAAACTTCTAAAAATCATAGAAAATCAACCATAGCTCCAAATGCAAAGATATATATATATATATGAAAAATGATCAGAAAAATTCAATCTATCCATCTGTAATTGTTTCATGCATGAAAAAACAATTTAACCTTGTTGTTTAAGCAGAATAAGGTAATGCACTAATAAGGCCATGTTTAATGAGCTAATATTTGAATCTTTGATTCAAATGAGTTCATCGCCTTCTGTTTTAGCTTGCATTAGGTCAAGACACTTTCATCTTGCCATGTCATAGCATGCATCAGATTGTTGCATATTGCCATGGGTTGATTATGTTCGGTGTGATCTTCGTGGTAGGTTCTGCCTCCGAGGATAACCCCGAGTATCCGTCTGAAGGGCAGTACCCTACAACAGGCAAGCAACCCATTGATCATTCTGATACAAACCCATGTTCTCGCTTCTGCTCTTGTTTACTGCATTAAGACAATGCGATTCAAACTGCTGTGTGCTACGGTAGTTGAACCCTTATTCTCTACATGACCTGTCATTGCCAATGTAACTAGATGAAACCCACTAGCATGTGTAGGAGTTGATTGAGCCATGTATGTGATTCCTACCTTGCTATGCCTGCAATGCTTAGAGTTGTGTCAGGTCTGGTTCATCTAGGTGATGGGCTAGAGTGATATGATTATGTCGGTAATGTGAGGGATGTGTTGAACATGTTTTGGTAAAGGTATCGATGAGAGGCCATGTAGGAGTACATGGTGGGTTGTTTCATTGAGACCGTCCTTAAGAACTGAGATCTGTATGCGTGATTTAAGATTCAGTTACTACCACACATTGGGCCCTGAAATACGACCCCGGTCGACTTAATGACCCATCTCGTCCTCTATCCAGGAGTTGCAACAAGTTTCTGGTGTTTGTAGGTTATGTGTTGGCGGCCGTGCGTCGCGCTGACCCTAGGGTAGGCTATGATGCGGTAGATACACCATGGCACGGTGTACCGAGTCACCCGTTTGGTGTCTCGGGAACCCTGCACACATCATTTGGGGCCGTTGAGGAAAACCCGGCCGGATTTCCTTGCGGATGGAACCTGAATAGGCGATAAACCTGGACTAGAGACTTGTGAGGTTAGTCAGGTCGTGGTCTACACCCACGTCGGTTTTCGCTTGAAGTCTGCCGAGCACATGTCGTGTGCATACGCTAAGTGGTGGAAACTTGTGTGACAAAGTACACCCCTGCAGGGTATGAAACTATTCGAATAGCCGCGTCCGCAGTAAAGGACTACTTGGTTGCCTATACAGTTCATAGAAAAGTTAATGGATACTACTAAAAGACTCAAGATAAGTGTGAGTACCGAGGATGGCCCTCTCGTAGGATGACGAGGGAGGATCCCCGGTGAAGTATTGTGTTGGTGAGTAGTGGACTCGTGTGCGAAAACTATTTTCCTAGTGGAGTTCCGTAGGATCGCTTAGCCGAGAGTCAAAGCTGGCTTGCCGCAATAACCCCACCACCTTATTGAGAATGAGCATGGATAGTAGGTTCTGTTGTAAGACTTGCTGAGTACCTTTGTACTCATGTTTGCTTAATTACTGTTTTCAGACGACAACACCGCCCCCTCCGATGGGTTCTACGTAGACCTTGACATCGACGAGTGACTAGCCACCCAGGTGGTGATCCTGGCCATGGAGGGCCCTATGTAGATAGACGGGCTTCAGAAGCCTTCTTGCTTTCTAGTGTCTGTACTCAGACCATTTACTTCCGCTTGTGCTTGTATGATTGTATGACTTGAGTGTCGGGTCATGTGACCCCTATATGTATGAACATGTTATGTATGGCTCTCTGGAGCCTTTAAATAAAGTACTTGAGTTGTAGAGTTTTGTTGTGATGCCATGTTGTATGTACAAATATCGGGCATATTGTGTGTATGATTGAAATGCTTCGTATGGGTGGGATCCGACAATCTAGTTGTTTATCCTTGGCAGCCTTTCTTATGGGGAAATGTAGTCTAGTGTTCCTCGAGCAATAGTAGTCCGCTACAGCCCGGTTCACCGGAGTCCTGCTAGCCCAGCACTACTGTTCAGGACACTTGACTGGCCGGCATGTGTTTCACTTTGTTCCTATGTCTGTCCCTTCGGGGAAATGTCACGCGGTGACATCCGGAGTCCTGCCTAGCCTGCTATAGCCCGGGTTCCCCGGAGTACTGTTAGCCTAGTGCTACAGCCCGGAATCACTTGCTGATGACCGACATGCTCGATGTGATTCATGTATGCCTGTCTCCATAGGTCTGTGCCGCTTTGGGTTCACGACTAGCCATGTCGGCCCGGGTTCTCTGTCATATGGATGCTAGCGACACTATCATATACGTCAGCCAAAAGGCGCAAACGGTCCCGGGCCATGGTAAGGCGACACTCGTGGGATACTGTGCGTGAGGCCGCAAAGTGATATGAGGTGTTACCGGCTAGATCGATGTGGCTTGGAATCGGGGTCCTGACAGTCTCGGACGCCGACTGGCGGCGCCCGAGGAAGGAAAGACAAGGATCCGGCTGTCAGCCACAGTCGGACTCACATTACCATAGAGAGTGAGCTGTTGAGCTTTTGAGCTTTTTGGATGCGAGCTGTTGAGCTTTTTGGATGCATATTCAGGATATCACCAGATCAAGCTGAACCCGTCTGACAGACTGAAGACCGCCTTCATCACGCCGTTTGGAGCCTTCTGCTACCTCACCATGACGTTCGGCTTGAGGAATGCCGGTGCCACCTTTCAGCGTTGCATGCAGAAGTGCCTCCTCAAGCAACTCGGCAGAAACACCCACGTCTACGTGGACGATGTGGTGTTGAAGATGGAGAAGCGAGGAACACTGCTGGAAGACCTCAAGGAGACTTTTGAGAACCTGCGCCGATTCCAGATCAAGCTCAACCCCGAGAAGTGCGTCTTCGGAGTACCAGCCGACCAACTCCTTGGCTTCCTGGTCTCTGAACGCGGCATAGAGTGCAACCCTGTAAAGATCAAGGCCATTGAGAGGATGGAGGTACCCAGCCGACTGCTGGACGTGCAAAAGTTCACCGGCTGCTTGGCGTCCATCAGCCGATTCATCAGTCGGCTGGGCGAGAAAGCTCTCCCCTTATACCAGCTCATGAAGAAGACCACTTTTTTCGAGTGGAACCACAAGGCGGATGAAGCTTTTCTCCAGTTGAAGAAGATGCTGACTACTCCACCCATTCTGGCAGCTCCGACTCCTAAGGAGCCTATGCTCCTGTACATCGCCGCCTCCAGCCGGGTAGTCAGCACAATCATTGTAGTGGAACGCAAGGAGGAAGGCAAGGCACTACCTGTCCAGAGACTGGTATATTACCTGAGCGAAGTGCCGTCGACCTCCAAGAAGAACTACCCCCACTACCAGAAGATGTGCTATGGCGTGCACTTTGCTGCCAAGAAATTGAAGCCTTACTTTCAAGAGCATCCAATCACTATGGTCTGCACGGCCCCACTTGCTGAGATCATCGGAAGCCGAGATGCTTCTGGCCGAGTGGCCAAATGGGCCATAGAGCTGGCTCCCTACACCATCCACTACCAGCCCCGCACCGCCATCAATTCACAAGCACTGGCCGACTTCCTCGTCGACTGGGCCGAGACCCAGTACCTACCTCCAGCGCCCGACTCCACCCATTGGCGGATGCATTTCGATGGCTCCAAGATGCGCACCGGCTTGGGAGCCAGCGTTGTCCTCACTTCTCCTAAAGGCGACAAGCTCAAATACGCACTGCAAATCCACTTTGCCGCCTCCAACAACGTCGCCGAGTACGAGGCGCTCATTCACGGGCTCCATCTTGCCAAAGAACTTGGCATTCGCCGGATCCTGTGTTATGGAGACTCGGACTTAGTGGTCCAGCAGTCGTCTGGCGACTAGGACGCCAAAGATGCAAACATGGCAAGTTACCGTTTCCTCGTGCAGCAACTCAGTGGATATTTCGAGGGGTGCGAGTTCCTCCATGTGCCAAGAAATGACAACGACCAAGCAGACGCCTTGGCACGAATCGGTTCTACCCGTCAAGCAATACCATCTGGCGTCGCCCTTCAACGCCTCCTCAAGCCGTCTTTCAAGCCTTCACCAGAATCAGACTCCATCTTTGTGCCGGCTCCCCCCGAAGAAGTTAGATCCGACTCCAGAGCCTCGGTAGACGGTATGGGGATTTTGGCAGATGGCTCCAAAGCCGCCATAGTCGAGGCCGGCCCAGGGACTGCAGAACCCGGCCCGGGGACTGCGGCGGCCGGCCCGAAGACTCCAGAACTCGGCCCAAGGGCTGTGCCAGTCGACCAGGGGACTTCATTAATCTAGCAAGCGGTTGTTGACTCCAGCCCGCCGCCTCCCAGCCCAGCCGCCCTCGTCCAAGTCGCAGTTCTGGCAGTCGAAGAAATAGCAGCAGCCTCATGGGCCCAACCCATCCTCAAATTCCTGGTGAGCAAAGAGCTGTCAACTGATGAGACCTTAGCTCGACAAGTACAACGTCGAGCAGCAGCCTACACCATAGTCAACAGAGAGTTGGTCAGGCGCAGCGTCACTGGTGTCTACTAGCGCTGCGTAGAGCTAGAGCAAGGCCAAGCAATTCTCAAAGACATCCATCAAGGCGAGTGCGGCCACCATGCGACTTCAAGAGCACTCGTCGCCAAAGCTTTCCGACACGGTTTCTTTTGGCCAACGACCTTAGAAGAGGCCAAGGAATTGGTCCAAAAATGCAAAGGGTGCTAGAAGTTCCGCTCCAAGCCGCATCAGCCGGCTTCTGCACTCAAGACCATCCCCATTGCCTGGCCTTTCGTAGTTTGGGGCCTAGACATGGTGGGACCATTCAAGACGGCACGAGGTGGCTTAACTCACTTACTTGTCGCGGTGGACAAGTTCACCAAGTGGATAGAAGTGAAGCCAATCAAGAAACTGAATGGTCCGACTGTCGTGACTTTCATCTCCGACATCACAATTCGGTACGGCATACCACACATCATCATCACCGACAACGGCACGAATTTTGCCAAAGGCACTTTGGCCCGTTTCTGTGCGACACAGGGCATCCAACTGGACCTAGCATCCGTCGCCCATCCACAGTCAAACGGCCAGGTGGAGCGAGCAAACGGCCTCATCCTGTCCGGCATCAAGCCCCGACTGGTCGAGCCTCTGGAGCGCTCGGGTGGCTGCTGGCTCGACGAGTTGCTAGCCGTCCTCTGGAGTCTGCGCACGACTCCAAACAACTCAACCGGCTTCACGCCTTTCTTCCTCGTCTACCGTACTGAAGCCGTCATCCCAACGGACATAGAGTTCGATTCCCCGCGAGTCACCATGTACACCAAGGAAGAAGCAGAAGAAGCACGACAAAACGGCGTCAGCCTGCTGGAAGAGGGCCAGCTATTGGCACTCAGCCGGTCTAGCATCTACCAGCAGAGCCTGCACAGATACTACAACAGGAAAGTCAGGCCGAGATCTTTCCAGGAGGGTGACCTGGTGCTCTGACTAATCCAGCGAACAACCGGCCAGCACAAGGTGTTGGCGCCTTGGGAAGGCCCCTTCATCATCAACAAAGTGTTGGGCAATGACTCCTACTACCTGATCGACGCTCAGAAGCCCTGAGCACGCAAGAGGGACGACTCCGGCAAAGAGACAGAGCGGCCATGGAATGCAAATCTCCTCCGAAAATTTTACAGTTAAATGCAGTATGTATCACGCTACCTTTTGTATTAAAAGTACCAAGACTTCGGGCCCCCCGAGAAGTGCTCAGGGACTGCCCTCTTTTATCTATATGATAAGAAATATGCCTTTGAGTATATTACTCTTTGTTATGCCGCCTGGCACCGGGTTCGACTAGTCGGCCCGGGGACTTGCCGTCCTGCGCTATGAAATGCTTCCTGCAGCCGGACAAGTAGTGTGTGGCGTCTAAGCCGTCTCCTTCCAGAAGCCGCAGCTCGTAGAGCGACTATCTGGTGGGCAGGAGTAAGGAAGAATGGGCGTCCACATGAAAAATGGCTAAGGACTCAAACCATAAACATAGCTTAAGGCCGGCTTCCAGCCTTTTTTCGCAAAACCGACTCTTGAATAGTCGGCTTGCCGCCTTCTATCCGACTTGTTAAACAACTCTAAAAACGGCTAAGTACTTGCCTTCCCAAAGTGACCAAGAATTTGATCCAGCAGCAGTCCGCAGAGCGGCTGTCCGACTGACAAAGACGGCAACTGAGGGAAGACGGCAAAGGAAAAAGCCAAAAGAGCAATGAGCAAGAAAAGATAGAAGTCGGATGAATATTTACATAACAAAATACACCCTACGGGTGGAATTGTGCGAATTAACAAGTTCTTCAAAGACTATTAGAATAGATAAAACAAAGACAAGGTGGCAGCCTAGGGGGCGGCAGACGGGTTTGGAGGATCGAAGGAGACGGCAGTGTTGGATGTTGGGGCGGCCGGCTGGGCGGTCTCAGCTTGATCACCTCCGGCGGTAGTCGGCTCGGGCGGGCACGGCTCGTTGCTGGAGGCGCGGTCGAGCTGAGGCTGGTCGTCCGCTCCATCTTCCGGTGCCTCCGTCTCGCTTCCGTCCTCCGCCTCGTCTTCCTCCTCGACGCTGGAGCCGATCACCTCTGCCGAGTCCTCGCCGTAGTCGGGGTTCAGCCCAAACCACTCCGGCGGTACCTTCCCACCGTCTTCAGCCCCGCTCGGGGACAAAGATGTTGGTGTCGGTGTACTCAGCGATCGCCGCCGCACGCTTGACAAGGGCGTCTTCCGCGGCTGCCAGCTCCGGCTGGGCCTCTGACCGGAGTGTGGCCAGCCGGTCTAGGTCTAGCCCCGGATACTACGCCTTGACGAATTCCAAGGCTCGGCGCGCTACGACCCGGGCCGAGGAACCCTTCCAGGCCTCAAGACGGCCAGCCGCGACCTCTAGCCAGTCGGCAGTCCGACTGGGGGTGCGCGGAGCCTGCACGTCTGGCCACAGGGTGGCGATCGCTTGGGCGCCGACATGTTGAAGCCGGTGCAGCATCTGGTGGGCCTGCCGCAGGCGAGCCCCAATGCTCAGAATATGCTCGTCAAGGGTCCAAGGGGCATCAACGGCGATCTCCGCGCCATCCGCCCTCCGCTCCTCGCGGTCAGCCTTGATAGCTTGAATGGCAGCCTGCGAGTGGCCGGGCAAGAAGTCTGCCAAGACAGAAAGAACGAAGAACAAGTCAAAAAACCAGGAGTCAGCTCGACATATAGTCGGCGGCTCGAAGAAGGAAAGCAAAGAAGCTCACCGTCGACGAGGTCCTCGATCTCGTGGAAGCTGGAGGCTAGCATTGCCTCCTTGTCGGTCCAGGAGGAGCACTCGCTCGTGAACTCGGCCAGGAGGGCGGCCTCCGCCTCTTCCGCCTCCTTCTGCGTCTTTGTAAGCAGCTCCTTCTGCCCTGCCAATTGTGCAGCCAGCAGATCGTGCTCTGCGGTGAGCTTGCTGCATTCCTCCCCTTGGCGCGCAATGCGGAGTTGGCTTCGCTCAGTTGCTTTTGAAGAGTGGCGTTGGCCTCTGAAGAGAAAAAATAAAGAAGGCGTTAACTCATCAACGAAGAAGGTCGCTGGGGAGATCCGGCCCGACTGCTCAGCAGTCGGCCCGAATCTCGGGGACTACAGCCCGCGGGTGCGCCAGCGCGCCCCCGCAAAGAAGAAAAAGGACACACTCCGGCTCTCCGACAAGTCGGCGGTCCGCTTGCCCAGCTCTTCAACGTTGCGGTTAAAGGCGGTGACACGAAGGTTGTGATAGTCCTGCAACAAGTATTTCAGAAGAAAGGTTAGTACCCGGAACTTACCAATTGGAGTTCCGGGCGCCTGCTCAGCAGCCGGCCCAAAACTCGGGGACTACACCCAATGAGTGCGCTAGCGCACCCCCACAGAGAGGAACAAGAAAACAGGGACAAAGGAGAAATCGTACCCGGATGGCTGCCCGCGACGCCAGGTGCGCCTTGGTGCAGTTTTGGATGGCGTCGCTCTCAGCTCGCAGCTTCGTATGGACATCCAGAAGCGCCTGGTTTAGCGTGCCCGTGTCGCCTCCTCGCACCCACCCAATGGGCGCGGCGCTGGTCGCTTCGGCATCTAGAATCGTTGAGCTGGCAGTGCCGGTCTCCAAGGGGCATGGTGCCGAAGTCGCCCTCTCAAGACGGCGGCGCGTTGGCGAGCCGACTTGAAGGAGTAGCCTTGCCATGGCCTTGTCTTCAGTCGGCGGCAAGGGCGGATCCACCGGCTGTTTGCCTTGCGCGCTCCTAGACGGCGGTGGGGGCGGCTGTGGCGGCGCGACCGCGTCCGGCATGGGGCGTCGCCGCCTCCTCTCTCCATGATCGGGAACTCGCCGCCGGCTTCCCCTGACTGCCCCGTGAGCTCCGGGGCCGGCGGCACGGAGTTCAGAGGGGTGACGGACACCACCGACCGCCGGGGCGCGACTTCCTTAGCCGGCCACTTTGCCACAGCGGCGGCCTCGGCCGCCTCCAGCTTCTTCAGGGCGGAGGCCTCCGCCTTCTCGGCCTCCCCTTTCTCCCGGCGGGCGGCCTCGTCCTCTTCGCGCTTCTCCTACGCGTTCCGCTCTGTCGCCTCCCGAAGGTTGGCGGCGGGGTCAATCCGCCGAGTGGTGGCAGACGTCTCCACCGAGCCCATAACGGAGGCGGTGGCAACCCTCTCAAGAGTGAGGGGAGCCTTGAGGCGAGAAAAGCATATGAAAAACTCAGACAAGATCAACAAAGAGAAAATAAAGATAAGGGACAGAGGCGCTTACGCAGAGACCAGCGGCGGCTTCTTCACTTCCTTGCGGAAGCGGTTGGCTTTCGCGGCCGCCTCTTCCCGCTTGGTCGCGGCGGTCGCTCCCTTGAACTTCTTCGACCGGCCACCAAGCGTACTCGGCCGGCCCGGCGCTTCTTCGCACCGCCTTGAGCGTCCAAGCCGGTGAAGGAACTTGCGCTTGGCTGGCTGGCCTTCGGCTGGCGACGCGGGGCGACTTCTCCCTCGGCCTCGTCGTTAGGCCAGTCGGCAAAAGTGGCCGAAGGCCTGGAGCCGCCTGCTTCTCCTCCTCCTCCCTCGGCGTCGGCCTCCATGGCCGCCGCCCCCAAGTCAGGATCGTCGACGTCGCTCTCCGCCCGATCGGGGACAAACTGACGTGCCGGCCTCGCGGTGCCGGCCGAAGGAGGGACGAGAGGGTTCTGATTCAAAGCAAAAACGGTCAGACTTGACAAGTTGGACTCGGCAACAAAAGAAATAGAAGAAGAAGGAAGACGACTTACAATAGGCGGGGGGTTGGCGCGCGAATATGGCTCCTTGCCGAACCACCAGTCCGCCGAGAGACTGCAGTTCGGGATGTAGTTCACCGTGTTCGCCACCTCCGCGTGAGGCATGTCCTTGGAGCACATCCGACTCGGGTCCCGATGACCGCTGATCTGGTAGATCAGGTGATGTCGGCCTTGAAGTGGGAGGACTCGGCGCGCCATGAAGGCGGCCAGCAAGTCGGCCCCGGTGAGGCCCTCCGACTGCGTCAGCACTCGGAGTCGCGCGAGGGCGGCGGCACCAGCGGGAGACAGTGTCTTGGCTCGGCGTGACCAGCTGGGGAGCCTTCCAGCCGGCGCGCCGGCTTCGTAAGCCGGCAGGTTGACCCAGTCGCCTTCCGGGGTGGCGTTCTTCACATAAAAATAGGACCGCTGCCACATCTTCACCGACTTAATCAGTGCGATGGTGGGAAACGGATTGTCGGCCACTAATCTCCGCATCGTGATAAATGCACCGCACTGGGCCGGCACGCCAGCGACGTGTGTGCCGAGCTTGGACTGGAAGAACTCACCCCAGAGCTCGATGGTGGGGAGAACGCCGAGGTAGCCTTCGCACAGGGTGGCGAAAGCAGCTAGCAGCACCACCGTGTTCGAAGTAAGGTGGTGCGGCTGGAGCCCGTGGAACTCCAAGAAGGAGCGAAAGAAGCCGCTCGCCGGCAGCCCCAGGCTGCGCATAAGGTGCGAGCGGAATATGACCCGCTCTCCCTCCTCCGGCGCCGGCGATATTTCCACCTCCAGCACGAGGCGGACCCGCACTAAGTCCCTGCCGGGCAGCCGTCGTGTCTGGCGGAGGATATCGATGTCGTCGTCATCAACCTCGGAGCCATCCCACACTCCAGAGCGTATAGTAGGAGGCGGGGCGGCAAAGGAATAGCTCATCGTTGCGGGCGCGGCGTGGTTCGGAGCAGCAGCGGCGAGAGGAAGAAGAAGCAAGAAGGAGCGAAAGGGAGTAGGGAGAATGGGCGCGCGTGCTTCGCCGCCCCCTCCCCCCGCCTACTTGTAGGCTCGTGGGCTGAGAAGCCGAGGGGGCGGTCGTGGGATTAACTGCGCCCGGGACACCTCAACCCCCATGGTTTACCACACGAAGTTACCGCGTGCAATAACCGCGCCGGAACCCCAACCATCCGCGCGGCCACAACAGATCCGTTCGTATGCCGAGGGGCGGTAGTGGCGGGCCCCGCCTGTAGGCCTGTCCCGTCGCGCGCGTGGGTGAGCAGACTAGCTCAGCCACGTGGCGCCTCGCGACGGGTCCACCACGGGTGGCAACCCGGAAGCTTATCAGGCACACCGCCTGAACTCTACTGTGACATTCAAACTTTTTTAGGAGCAAGTCCGACTCCAACTAGTCGGCTTGACAGAAGACGGCTAGCGAGGCCCAGATCCAACCGCCGGAGAGAAGAAACTATTGAGGCTCCTCGACATGTCGCCCTCGGAGCCTCGCCAGCTTCGGGGACTACTGTCGGAGTAATGGGCCACGGGTAGGCTAACCCAAGCCCAGAACCTTTCAAGACATTGAGGCAGACTGCGCCCCTCGAGACCCCAGGACGAAGAGCCGCCTTCTGAGAGTCGGCAGCGAGGCAGCCGACTGCCCACTCGCGGCCGAGTGGCAGGGACGACTTCAAGATAAGCCGACTCCTGACTGGCGACTTCCAGAGAAGCCGGCCTTGGGGAGTCGGCCCGCGACGCCAACAACCCCCATGCCCTCATAAAGAGGGACGGGACGGGGAGTGGCCATAGTAAGGTCTACTCCCACCCCTTTTCCAAGGGCAGGCGTGGCTACAGTACGCCGTACCCACAGAGATCTCCACACGGCGCGACATTATTGCCATGCCGGCCCTGACATCAGCCCCAGAGGGCGGAGTCCTGTGCCCACGATGGCCTGCCGGTACGACCCAGGGATGATGGGTCCCACCAATCGGCGGGCGTACGAAAGACGGCGAGAGCACCACCAGTTGGCCCGGATGGGAGTCGGCCACCAGAAGTCGGCCGGCCCCTCCCACGGGCCCCACGCGGCATTAATCAGACACGACAGGTAGTGGCCACAGTGATCGCCCGCCAGACGGCGGAGCTGTCGCCACGACCTCATGACCGAGCCTGCGTCATTAGAGGCACGACTACAGTAATCTACAGCTGGCAAGACCCGCCCGCGGCGGACGCGGCCTGTCGGCTCCGTACCGAGCCAGTCGGCGGGCCCCAGGAGTCGGCGGATAAGACGGCGGCCAGAGAGACTGACGGCTGGGCCCGCGCCCAGCCCGATTACCATTGTACCGGTGGGGGTAGGCCTATATAAACACCCCAGGGCATCCATGCAAAGGGTTGGAATCCATTAGCACTAGACCAGGTCATATAGAAACGAGAGAGCTAGCCTTGCCTTCTCCTACCTCCAGGAAACAGCTCAAGGAGCAACCGTGTAAACACTTTGCCATGGTGATCATGCGGAGACCCCGCAGAGCAGCAGTAGGGGTATTATCTCCCCGGAGAGCCCCGAAGCTGGGTAAGATTCGCCGGCGTGCATGCCTTCGCCTTATCCCGTTTCCAGGCACCGGCGATGTTCTACTCGCCCCCACCATGATAAGCCATCCTTTGGCATATGTCGCACCCAACCCCCGACACTTTATTAACGGATAACATTTTTTTACCGGCAAACTTGTAAGGCTCAATCGCATTGCATAGGATAGCCCAGTTACATCGTGTGACGCTTGTGGTAGGAGTGTTGAACAAACGGTTTTGGCGGGCGGTAATGGGAGGTTCAGAATGGTGGGGCTTCGCACTGGAGCATACAATGGTAAAAAAATCACAAAAAATGTAAAAACTCGCGACCTCTCTTTAGTGGAGGCACGCAGCTAGCCACAGGAGCATAGCGCGCATAGTTTAGAACTACCAGTGTTCGCCCCCTATTACTTTTTATCATATTTTCAAAAATTATATGGTGAATTTTAAATTTCCTCAGAATGACAAAACACGGATATTTCCCAAAAAAAATTAAAAACTAACATTTTTTGGAAAACATGAACAACTTTTAGAATATCAAACATGTTTTGAAAAGGCGAACAAAAATATGAAACCACAATTTTTTTTGAATTCCCCCGAGCATTTTTTGAATTTGTGAAAGGAAAATCTAAAACGGACATTTCGGAAATTCTGAACCATTTTTGAAAACACAAAGATTTTTTGAAAAATCTTAAACCATGAATTTGTTTTGAAACACGGACATTTTATGAATTTGTGAATAAATTTTGAATTTGTGAACAAATTTTGCAAATAAGAACATTTTCTGAAATTTTGATTAATATTTGAAAAGTTTGAACGATTTTAAGATTAAATTGAAAATGAAAATACGAAAAAGAAAAGAAAAAGAAACAAAGAATATTTAAATAGGGAAAAAGGAAAAACTAACAACCAGAAAAAATAGTTCAGGAACCATCTAGAAGGTTCCCAAAATTGGCTAAGACCTTCTAGAAGGTTCCCAAAACAAGTTTATTTTAAGGAAAATCAGCCACTTATTACATGAGCATCATGGGGAGTATCCAACCAAGATATGTCTACCCTGAGGAAGATAGACCAAGCCCAATTTATGTGCTTCAAATTTAGAAGCTCAACTCTCATGTATGAAAGACCTTGACATAAAAGATTTCTACATCCATCTGATTTCCTTAATAATACTGCCATAAGAACCTCCCACGCCATCATGAATGTGGTTTGCTACCTCCTTGCAGTCTAACACAATATGAAGATGTTGCATGCCCAAGTCTTTAGCTAGGGAAAGTGCTTCTCTACATTATGATAGCCTCCAAAGAAGAAGGGATTCAAAAGACCCGGGATAACCAGAGTTGAGGAGTAAGTTCAATCACGATCACGGCAAACATCTAAAATCGTTCCCACATTATGTTCTACAGACACTCCGACATCAACATTCACTTTGACATACCCCACTGGTGGAGGTATCTGCTACTCCCGTAGGAGTTTGTTGGATTTCCGTGAAGAGGAAGGGTGATGTAGCAGCAGAAAATATTTCAATTAAGTACCAAGGTTTATTGAACCAGTACGAAGCACCACACTAACAACGTTAGCAGTACCTGCACACAAACACAAAATTTGATTGCACCCACCAAAGGCAAGCGGATCATCACTCCCCTCGTTCTTGCTAGTTACAAGATTAAAGCAGGTAGTGATAGGAAAAGTAGCAAAATAGTAAATAGAAAATAAAGAGAAATTGTAAGAGCTTTTGTATTTGCTCACTAGGTTCACTAGGGGAATCTCTCTCTAAGGCATGTAAAGACATGGTAGACAAATTACTGTTGAGAAATTGACAGAATCGTGCAAATTATCACTACTAGGGAAAACCTTATACACAGAATCTTAGCAGCAACGCGGTACAAAAAGAGGTGCTACTGCTAACTTTCGGTAGCGTGGGTTCAAAACACACGCTACTGCTACTCAGTTAGCATAGCGCGGCCTAGCCGAACCGCGCTGCTACTAAAAGCGACCAACAGTACCCACCAACCTAGGTTTAGCAGCAGTGTGCTTCTGCGACCCGCGCTACTGCTAAAGTAATAGCAGTAGCCCGCTTTTTTCTTGTCGCTACTGCTAATTTCGAAACTGGCCACATGATAGGCCCCGCTTAACAATAGCGCGTGCGCAGGAAGCGCGCTGCTGCTATGCCCGTAGCAGTAGCGCGCTTAACCACCCGCGCTACTGCTAACACGCAGCATAATGCCACATTTTCCCCCTCCCCCATCTCCTCTCTTCCTCACTTTCCCCTACCTCCCACCTCCTCTCCCCTCACTTTTCTTCTTCCTCAATACTTCTCCCCCCCATTACTCTCCCTCTTCTACCTACCTCTCTCTTTCTTTATTACTCCTCGCTAACTATGCCACCTCCATTAATGCATCTCCTTTCTCTTTTTCCTTCCCCTCTCCACAAGTTGAAGTTGTCTCCTCCCAAATTAGCTAGATAGGTAGATGTAGCATTTAGTGAAGTGACCTATGTGCCCCCTACCTAGATCTAGCTTTATCAAGAAGAGTTTTGTCCACTTTTGATCTCCCTACTACATCATCATCTCCATCGTGTGTTTGATCTCGAGATAGGTGTGATTAGAAATTCATGCTTTTGCAAGAATGGAAATATGTGTATGTGTGTGCAATATGATAATTGGGCGATATGATGGAAATTGTGTGTGTGGCATGAGTTGATGCCGAATTGTGCTTGTGAGTTGCCTATGTTTTGCAGAAATGGATTATTTCCAGTTCGGTGAATTCCGGGCAAACTATCTAGATCTATATGTCCTATTTTTAGGGAAGTTCATGCTGAATTTTTGTATGGATTTCATGCATGCACGTATTTTCATAATCAATTTGTTTATTATTACGGTGCATGCGTTCATGATGGTTAGTGGAACGATGGTGGACATGTGGTTGCGGTCGGCGATTCAAGACATGAAAGAAGATAACCTGACACGGGTTTTATGTCCGTGTCGAAGATGCAAAGGAATAGTTTCGCTCGACCCCTATGGCGAAGGTCGTGTCGAAGCGCACCTGCTCATGACTGGTTTCATGGATGGCTATACTCGGTGGATAATTGAAGATGAGGATGATGATGTTGAGGATGCCGACTGTCACAGCCCTAGAATTTGCTTGTAGCTATTTACCTGAGTGAGCTTGATGCATCATGTCTAAATTCTGAAAGTTGAATTGAGGTTAGTTGAAACCCTCATAAATCACCTCAAAAATAATCAACATTAAAATCTTTTCAAAGAAGTCCAAGAAAATGTTCCTCTTAGTCTCTGAAAATATTGGCAAGAGGTAAAACTTGAAAACAATATTTTTGGAATCTCAGAGATATTTATTTTGGGCCTTTGAATTAATTAAATAACTATTTGCATTGGATATATATATTCTTTATATAATTAATATATTTCCAATAATCCTGGAACATTTTATGTGGCTTGGGATATTTTAATTCTAGTCACATATTTATTTTCAGGATTTTATAAAATGATTTGGTTTGTAAGCTAAATCAAAACAAAGCAAATAATTAGAAAACAGAACAAAAAAAAAGGGGGAAAGAAGAGAAACATTACCTGCAGCCCACCTGGGCCACTTACCTGCTTACCAGAGCCGGCCCAGTTCCCCCAGCCGGCCCAGCCCACCTCCTCCTCCTTTGTCCTCTTCCTCCTCTGCCAGGAGGACGAGCAGAGGCGAGGCGTGGCGCTCGCCGACGCTGCCCCGGCCACCTCCTGC
>NC_057797.1:746531740-746539887 GCF_018294505.1 Triticum aestivum
CCACCGACGAGCACCACCGCACCCACCGTCTCCCCCTCGACCCCTCGCTGTGCTTGCGAGCTCCGCCTCGACCCCCTCCTTCCTCCCCACCGACCCACGGCCCCCCCGGAAGCCCCGCAACGCCGCCACCATCGTCGTTCCGTCGCCGGCCACCGAAGCTCGCCGCCATTCGATTCGCCGCCGATAGGACATCCCCGAGCCCACTGACCAACCCTGCGGAACCGCTGTGAGCTCCTCTGCCGTTCGCCCTTTTTTCCCGTCGCTCCGCACGCTCCCTAGCGCTAGCGCTGCCGTGCCCGAAGCTCGCCGCCGCCGCGCCTCATCGCCGGCGTGGCTAGAGCCACCACAGCTCGAATCCGAGCACACCGCTGTGCTCAGAGAACTCCCAGGAGGCCGTAGCGCCCACCAGCCCCTCCTCCCATGCACCATAGCGCCATCTCCGCTGTTGCCCGAGCTCCGGCCGCCGCCGCGAGCTCGCCTCCGGCGAACCCCGGCCACCCCCGCACCTCCCGTTGGTTCCCCTAGATGCGCACGGGCGCAGGCTACCTCCTGGTGCCCTTGGCGCGTCGATCCGATGCCCCTAGCGCAAGTCCGGCGTTCCCCCGCCGTGCGGAATGGTCGCCGCCGGCGAAACTCCGGCAGGAGCTGATGTGGCCGGTCATTAGGGACTAACTACCCCGCTAATCACCCACTTGGCCACTGACAGCGGGCCCCACCCCTGGTCAAACCCCAGTCAGCGCTGGGTTTGACCGGGATTAGCTCCTGTGTCACTGACGTGTGGACCCCACACGTCAGGTTTGACCCGGGGCAGCCCTGTTGACTTGCTGATGCAAGCATGACGCAGTGCTGATGTCATAACTCATTTTCTGGATTTAACTTAATTCTGAAATTCCAGAAAATGCCTAAAACTTCTAAAATTCATAGAAATTCAACCGTAACTCCAAATTAAATAAATTATATATGAAAAATTATCAGAAAAATTCAAGGAATCCATCTGTACCATTTTCATGCATGTTAGAACAACTTATAACTACTGTTTAGGGCAAATGAAGTGAATGGCATTTGAATAATCACATATGGAGTTTGAATTTGAATTTTATATTCAAACCAACTTCATTTAATCTGTTGCTAGTTGCATTAGCCCAAAACACATTCATTTTGCCATGTCATGATCATGCATCATATTGTGCATTGCATTGATTGTGTTCCCTTCTGTGTTGCCGGTATTTGTCCCCTCTCGATAGACGTGATACCGATGATGTGATCGTTGACACTGATGAAGACTCAATGTTATCTTCAGAAGTGCCAGGCAAGCAAAACCCCCTTGTTCATTCCGATACAATCCTACTCTCTCGCTCCTGCTCTCTTTTACTGCATTAGGACAACATCGATTCATCTGTTACTTGCTGCGGTAGCTGAACCCCTTTATCCTCTGCATGACCTGTCATTCCACAGTAATTAGATGAAACCCACTAGCATGAGTAGGAGTTGTTTGAGCCCTGTTGTGCCTACTCATTCATGTTTGTTTGTCATGCCTGCTACTACTTAGAGTTGAGTCAGGTCTGATTCATCGGGGATGAATCAGAGGCGTGTGAACATGTCCTACTGTGTGTGAGATAAGTGTGTGAACACGATTTGGTAAAGGTAGCGGTGAGAGGCCATGTAGGAGTACATGGTGGGTTGTCTCATTGCAGCCGTCCTCAGGAACTGAGTTCTGTGTTTGTGATCCATGATTCAGCTACTACCACGCATTGGGCCCGAAACCAATGGACCCTCTCGGCTTCTTGATCACCCTTGTCCTCTGTCCAGGAGTTGCAAGTAGTTTCTGGTGTTTGTAGTATGCTGGAGGCCGTGGGCAGCGCTGACCGTAGGGGTGGGCTGTGATGCGGTAGGCACGTGGCACGGTGTACCGGGCACCCGTTTGGTGTCTCGGGAACCCTGTTCACATCGTTTGGGGCTGTGAGCGAAACTCCGGCCGGATCTCCTCATGGATGGAACCCGAATAGGCGATAAACCTGGACTAGAGACTTAGGTGATTAGGTAGGTCGTGGCCGACACCCACGTTGGGCTTCCGCTTGAAGGTTGCCGAGTACATGTCGTGTAAACGGCCGTAAGTGGTGAGAGCGTGTGTGAAGAAGTACACCCCTGCAGGGTTAACCTAATCTATTCGAATAGCCGTGTCCGCGGAAAAGGACTTCTGGGTTGCTTATATCAGTTCATAGACAAGTGAAAGTGGATACTCTAAAATACGCAAGATAAGCGTGAGTGCTATGGATGGCGTTCTCGTAGGGGGACGGGAGCGGATCCATAGTGGTGTATTGCTATGGTGAATATGTGGACTCGTGTGCGCCACCTCAAAAGAGTTACATTGCAGTCGTAGTTTAGGATAGCCACCGAGTCAAAGCTGGCTTGCTGCCGTTAAACCCCACCATCCCTTTGTTGATAATGATGCATATGTAGTTAGTTCTGATGTAAGTCTTGCTGGGTACATTTGTACTCACGTTTGCCTATTTTATGTTTTTGCAGAGAGACTTCAGTCTCACTAGTATTTCCGCGTGGTCTTCGACGTTTAGCTTGTTACCTCAGCTACGATCTTGTGCCTCGGCAGGATTTGGTAGATAGTCAGGCTTCTCAGCCTTTTTCATTTATAGATGTCTGTACTCAGACATGATAGCTTCCGCTTGTGCTTGATTTGTATGCTCTGAATGTTGGGTCATGAGACCCATGTTTGTAATATCTCGCTCCTCGGAGCCTATTGAATAGATTACTTGAGTCGTAGAGTCATTTTGTGATGCCATGTTGTATTGCACATATCGAGCATATTGTGTGTATGTTATTGAAATGCTTGGTATGTGTGGGATCTGACCATCTAGTTGTTTATCCTTAGTAGCCTCTCTTACCGGGAAATGTCTCCTAGTGTTTCACAGAGCCATGGTAGCTTGCTACTGCTCCGAAACACTTAGGCTGGCCGGCATGTGTCCTTCTTCGTTCCTGTGTCTGTCCCTTCGGGGAAATGTCACGCGATGAATACCGGAGTCCTGTTAGCCCGCTACAGCCCGGTTCACCGGAGTCCTGCTAGCCCAGTGCTACAGCCTGGATTCACTCGCTGATGACCGACACGTTCGATGCTGGGTCATGAATGCCTGTCCCTGTAAGTCTGTGCCACTTTGGGTTTACGACTAGCCATGTCAGCCCGGGCTCCTTATCATATGGATGCTAGCGACACTGCCATATACGTGTGCCAAAAGGCGCAAACGGTCCCGGGCAAAGGTAAGGCGACACCCGTGGGAATACCATGCGTGAGGCCGCAAAATGATATGAGGTGTTACATGCTAGATCGATGTGGCATTGAGTCGGGGTCCTGACAGCGTTGGTATCAGAGCTTGACTGCCTGTAGGTTTACCAAGCCAACTGGTCGAAGTTGAGTCCAGAAATGCTTTAGTTATATAAGGGAATTGATTGTGGGATGGAACGTAAGGCTCTTTTACTCCTTATACCTCATGCCTTCTGATCTGAGTCATCATCTTCTCTTCTACGGGGATTAAGAACTAGGTCTTCTCATCTATCTATCAGGATCACGTGTTACTAATCCGTAGACTTATAGATTGTTGGATTTAAGTCTCAGTTCAGTTCCTACTACTTCCGTATGTTAATTGTTGATCTCGAAACCTTGATATTGTGCTTCTGAGTGGTTATGCCACCATTTTTGTGAATGTCTCAAGTCTTTTCTGAGCATTTACAGCCGTTATGCTGTCCGAGTCATCCCAGGTTTCTAAATAGTCCGATGCATTTGCAAATCCCTTCCTTCTGTTTCCGATGTTCCCATGGGCCATATTAACCACACTAATCGGTGTGTTGAGGTAATTATTGCCTCGACATATATGTTGGAATTATTACTAAGGCCCTAAGTGCTTAGGGGATCATCTAGTGGTCTAGCCATGATTTGTGTCCTAGTGTGAAGATTCTGGCCTTTATTCTCAGAAGCATCCCGTGATGCTACTTAGTAGTAGGTATTCTACTCCTGGGTTCTGAACCCGAGATTCACTCTACTTACTTCATGTTGATAGTAATTGCTAGTGCCTTTAGGATATTAGTAACCTTTGCGATAGTCCTTGAAGTCCGTGGTATCTTCTTCTTCCAAATACCATGAACTACTTATGGCAGAAGTTCCTCGTTGAATTGAAATATCACAACAGGATTATTCTTGAGGAGTTCTCCATTCATAAATCGTGACTCTGCCAGTTCTACCTTTCTGCATGGGCTATCTGGAAGAAATATGTTGAACTTGGTTCGACATACTAATCTATGCATCCACAACTCAGAAAGTTATATGTTCCTTTGAGTTGTTCTCTTTAGTTGCATTCTGACCCTCGTCTATCAATTGATAGTCAAGAGTATGCGTGCGTTCGTTTATCGATGCCTATTACTCTTGTGGTCCGTCAAGCCATTCTGTCCTGAATGACTTGGAGAAACAAACTCCAGTACCTCATCCATATCTAGGATTGGGTCAAAGTAGTTGTATTCCGCAGATCAAATGCCAATCCAGCTTTTGGTTCTGTTCTACCTTGGAGTATTACCCCCTTTATGTCAGAATTGTCATGAGAACTGCACCAACTCTCATGAATTTTGACGTAGTGATACTTCTCACCATCATTAGTCATTCCTCGGCCCTCGTGTTGATGCAACCGGAATACCGACAAATGAATTGTGATGTGTGAAATCAATACTGCTAGCAACTCTGTTGCTTGGTAGTTAAAGGATAATAATTTCATTCTTAGTATGTTGGTTTTCGAATCATCCTTCTAAGACTGATCGTGCTACCTAGTCCTTATTTCGGTGCACCCTTCGATTGATGAGTTAGGATCTTGTCAAGTCCTCACTCATTTGATCATATCATCTTGCCCTGAAAAGCAAGATTGTTCTCGAGCTTAGTAACATATAGGTGGTTCGTGATTTCCGAAGATCTTCTCGGAAGTATTACCAGATTGTCACCTGACTGCTATGTTGAGCTCGTGATCAAGTTGGTTTCTTGTGAACCCCCTTCTCTCCAAGAATCGGTGTTAGATATCCCTGAGCTAGTTGGTTAAGCTAGACAACAACTTGGAGAGTTGGAAGATAAAAGCTTGTCTGGCTTAGTTCGTTCCAAAGGGATATTCTTGTGTTGTGTGTGTTGAAGAAAGATGATATCTTCATCGATTGGTCCTTGTGATCAGTTGCTGGACCTATTGTCTTATCAATCCTTTGATTTGAGTGTGGGTTATCGTCAAATCAAATTAGTACCAACGATGCTCGTAATGTTGTCTTATTCGTGGTTGATCCCTCGAGCATACACCATTATATCTTTTAGGTCTGACCAATGCTATCACTTGTTCACTTAACTATGGAATTCCTTTTAAAAGGAAACCCAGATGAATTGTTGTTGTGCCCATTGACAACATCCTTGTCTTCTCCATAATTTTGCTGAACATTAAGCTAGTGTTGGAAACTTTTGAAAGCATTTGTTCATGCTAGCTCATGAAGCATATTTTTGGATGAAGGTAGTGACTTCCTTTAATTCATGTGCATCTGATGCAAGTTGCCGCCGTGGATTCGAGAAAGTCAATGTTGCTTTCTTTGGAATCATTCCAAATCAGTCATGCACACGTGCGAAGAATGCTGTGGTTTGAAGACTTGCAACCTTCAATCTATATGTATCCCTAGCACACCAAGCCACTGATTGATTTGTTCAAGGAGAAGGAGTTCCTTCATAAGAGCTAATCCGGACTTATGAAAGAACTTCGATACCCTCGTTGATGGTTCCCCCTCCTGAACTCGGTAGTGTTTATTATAAGACTACCACGTGGTCATGCTTGTCTGGGACAACGTGTTCACATGTTTGTAGCAGAACCAGCTCATGTTTTGGAGCTTGCTATCGTAGTTCATTCCCCGAGAATCTCGCAACGTCATCTCGTCGATTCGTGTTGCAAACTTCCGTTTTTCTTCCTGGACTCGATGAGTCTGGAATATCCTGACACCAACCAGATCTGAATCTCAGGCAGATATGATGGTTGGAACATTTCCCAAGAACTATAATATTGGTCTCTCGATAATCGGTAAGGTGGATGTCGTGGCCAACACACCCATCCGGTAGACCTGTTATTGTAGTATCTTGGTTGAGGAAGTTGCCCCCCCCCTAGGGATTTCGTAGGATTTACTCCCTAGTTGCCCCTATGGATTTTTGTGTTCCCGAAGTCCGACCTTTTACTTGATGTTTTAGATATCAAACCATATCTATGAATGGGTTATACTAGCACATCAAGGAGAACATTAGAAGCGGAGTGCTAAATGTCTCTCGGTCGATCATCCAGATTTTAGTTGCTTGGCCTCGCTAAGGTGAAATCTGAGAAAGTGTTATCCTCCTTCGCATCTGCATCGTCCATCGCTATTCATCATGGTAGTATGTTGTGTTGTCAGCACCCTTGACGCGGTTGTTGATAAAACCTTGATGATTGTGGAAATGCTCAAGTTCTTGAGAGCACGCACAAGCGCTACGTCTTACCATCGGCACTAGCTGGGATTGCCCCAGATTTCCTCGGTTATGCTATAACCACTCCAACAGTGAATTCACTCTCTATTGTTGGGTTCTTCCCCAGTTACTAGAATCATTCCCAGCATTTGCATTTTGTTCCCAGCTTGCACCGCCAATGTGCCATTCTACCACGGGTCTCTTCCATCTCCGGTGATAAGGAAATTCATCCATTACGTTGTCTTCAACAAGGTAATCCACATCATCCAAGTCCGAGTATGCCATTCTACCGACCCCCTCCAAACGATTGCTGTGATTTGCCTTAGGCTGATATAGAGAGTCTCAATGATCTCTATATCAAAAGTAATTCTTTTTGCCACTTAAGATAATAATCTACGAATCACCCTCCTCCAGGATGTTTCGTCGTGGTATCATGGCAACTCAACTCCTCGCTACGTTGACAATCGTTTGCCACCCTCTTAAGCGTGAAATTGTTGTCTACTTAGTGAACCTTCGTCATCCGTCTCTTTCCACCCCTCTTGATGTGTATCTCGTGTCTCAACCCGAAAGATGGTTCTATGTCTCATTCCGTGAGTTAATCCTGAGTTGTTCGACCTTCGAGAAGAACCATTCTTTTAGGGTCTTTCTTTTCCTCTCGTTGTCATGTTAGTTGGATTTCTCAGAGCAAGACGACAAGACAAAGATGGTGTTCGAATCAACGTTCCCATGAAGTGCAACCTGGATCGTGAAGATTGTACTAGTTGCGTTACCTTTCAACTTACCCTACACTTGAATCTCGGGACGAGATTTTTGTTTAGTGGGGGTGAGTTGTCACAGCCCTAGAATTTGCTTGTAGCTATTTACCTGAGTGAGCTTGATGCATCATGTCTAAATTCTGAAAGTTGAATTGAGGTTAGTTGAAACCCTCATAAATCACCTCAAAAATAATCAACATTAAAATCTTTTCAAAGAAGTCCAAGAAAATGTTCCTCTTAGTCTCTGAAAATATTGGCAAGAGGTAAAACTTGAAAACAATATTTTTGGAATCTCAGAGATATTTATTTTAGGCCTTTGAATTAATTAAATAACTATTTGCATTGGATATATATATTCTTTATATAATTAATATATTTCCAATAATCCTGGAACATTTTATGTGGCTTGGGATATTTTAATTCTAGTCACATATTTATTTTCAGGATTTTATAAAATGATTTGGTTTGTAAGCTAAATCAAAACAAAGCAAATAATTAGAAAACAGAACAAAAAAAAAGGGGAAAGAAGAGAAGCATTACCTGCAGCCCACCTGGGCCACTTACCTGCTTACCAGAGCCGGCCCAGTTCCCCCAGCCGGCCCAGCCCACCTCCTCCTCCTATGTCCTCTTCCTCCTCTGCCAGGAGGACGAGCAGAGGCGAGGCGTGGCGCTCGCCGACGCTGCCCCGGCCACCTCCTGCTTCCCCCCCCCCTAGCCACCTCCTGCTTCCTCCCTGGCCTCCCCAGCGACGCCCCGGACGACGCCACGCACCCCCTGCACCGCTCCCCTCTCCCCGTGCCCCTCTTCCCCCCCTGTTCGCCTCTCCCTCTCGCTCACCGAATGCGCCCGCCGCCACCGACGAGCACCACCGCACCCACCGTCTCCCC
>NC_057797.1:746541862-746761425 GCF_018294505.1 Triticum aestivum
ACTGAGTTCTGTGTTTGTGATCCATGATTCAGCTACTACCACGCATTGGGCCCGAAACCAATGGACCCTCTCGGCTTCTTGATCACCCTTGTCCTCTGTCCAGGAGTTGCAAGTAGTTTCTGGTGTTTGTAGTATGCTGGAGGCCGTGGGCAGCGCTGACCGTAGGGGTGGGCTGTGATGCGGTAGGCACGTGGCACGGTGTACCGGGCGCCCGTTTGGTGTCTCGGGAACCCTGTTCACATCGTTTGGGGCTGTGAGCGAAACTCCGGCCAGATCTCCTCATGGATGGAACCCGAATAGGCGATAAACCTGGACTAGAGACTTAGGTGATTAGGTAGGTCGTGGCCGACACCCACGTTGGGCTTCCGCTTGAAGGTTGCCGAGTACATGTCGTGTAAACGGCGGTAAGTGGTGAGAGCGTGTGTGAAGAAGTACACCCCTGCAGGTTAACCTAATATATTCGAATAGCCGTGTCCGCGGAAAAGGACTTCTGGGTTGCTTATATCAGTTCATAGACAAGTGAAAGTGGATACTCTAAAATACGCAAGATAAGCGTGAGTGCTATGGATGGCGTTCTCGTAGGGGGACGGGAGCGGATCCATAGTGGTGTATTGCTATGGTGAATATGTGGACTCGTGTGCGCCACCTCAAAAGAGTTACATTGCAGTCGTAGTTTAGGATAGCCACCGAGTCAAAGCTGGCTTGCTGCCGTTAAACCCCACCATCCCTTTGTTGATAATGATGCATATGTAGTTAGTTCTGATGTAAGTCTTGTTGGGTACATTTGTACTCACGTTTGCCTATTTTATGTTTTTGCAGAGAGACTTCAGTCTCACTAGTATTTCCGCGTGGTCTTCGACGTTTAGCTTGTTACCTCAGCTACGATCTTGTGCCTCGGCAGGATTTGGTAGATAGTCAGGCTTCTCAGCCTTTTTCATTTATAGATGTCTGTACTCAGACATGATAGCTTCCGCTTGTGCTTGATTTGTATGCTCTGAATGTTGGGTCATGAGACCCATGTTTGTAATATCTCGCTCCTCGGAGCCTATTGAATAGATTACTTGAGTCGTAGAGTCATTTTGTGATGCCATGTTGTATTGCACATATCGAGCATATTGTGTGTATGTTATTGAAATGCTTGGTATGTGTGGGATCTGACCATCTAGTTGTTTATCCTTAGTAGCCTCTCTTACCGGAAAATGTCTCCTAGTGTTTCACAGAGCCATGGTAGCTTGCTACTGCTCCGGAACACTTAGGCTGGCCGGCATGTGTCCTTCTTCGTTCCTGTGTCTGTCCCTTCGGGGAAATGTCACGCGATGAATACCGGAGTCCTGTTAGCCCGCTACAGCCGGGTTCACCGGAGTCCTGCTAGCCCAGTGCTACAGCCTGGATTCACTCGCTGATGACCGACACGTTCGATGCTGGGTCATGAATGCCTGTCCCTGTAAGTCTGTGCCACTTTGGGTTTACGACTAGCCATGTCAGCCCGGGCTCCTTATCATATGGATGCTAGCGACACTGCCATATACGTGTGCCAAAAGGCGCAAACGGTCCCGGGCAAAGGTAAGGCGACACCCGTGGGAATACCGTGCGTGAGGCCGCAAAATGATATGAGGTGTTACATGCTAGATCGATGTGGCATTGAGTCGGGGTCCTGACACCGACGGAGTAGGCAATGACGACACGGGGCAAGATGAAGAGATGATCAATAATGGCAGCAGGGAAGAGGCTGGACATGGTGGCGGAGAAGGGGCCAGACATGGTGGAGGAGAAGGGGCGAGACATGGTGGCAGAGAGAACGTAGACTCCACGCCACAGAGTTCGTCGTTACTAAGTTCAATCATGCGGGACCCTCATGTTCAAGGACTGCTTCGCAAGGAGACGAGTACTGAGAGAGTTGCTTCTAGAGAGGAGGCTAAGCTGTAGCAACTCGTGGTAGACTCAAACACTCCATTGTATGATGGTTGCAATCCTGAGGTGACCAGCTTGAGTTTCACGCTCCAACTCCTGAAGACGAAGGCTAAAAACAAAGGACTAACTCTAGACTCGATGAGCATCTCAAGTACCTAAAGGATGTTCTTCCCGCGGGGAATCTATTCCCTACTAGTGTGGATGAGGCCAAGAAGATCGTGTGCCCTCTTGAACTGCCGCACGTTAGATACCATGCATGCATCAACGATTGCAAATTTATCGGAAGGAGCATGCGGGAAAAACAAGTTGTCCGATGTGCAATGCTTCTCGATACAAGAAGGCTGGGAAGAAATGTCCCCAGAAAGTAGTATGGTACTTACCGATCACTCCCCGTCTCCAGCGGTATTTCATAGATCCCAAGGAAGCAAAGCTCATGCGCTAGCACGCGGAGAGGAAGAAGCCCGACGATGGAGATGATCCGAAGCTGAGACACGTCAAAGGATGGAAGCCAGTGGAGAGCGTTGAACAACTTCTATCGGTATTTCGAATGTGATGCAAGGAACTTCGTGCTCGGCGCATGTACCGATGGCATGAATCCGTTTGGCAACCAGACCACCAACCATAGCACATGACCCGTGTTTGTATGGATGTACAACCTCCGCCCTGGTTGTGCATGAAGTCGAAGTACACTCACATGAGCATGCTAATTCAAGGGTCAGAAAAACTAGGAAATAATATTAATTTGTATCTGGGGCTACTTCAATAGGAGTTAGACACGTTATGAAAGACACCGGCCAAGACATGGGATGCCCGCAAAGGCGAGTATTTCTACATGAGAGTCGCGCTGATCATGACGGTGCACGACTATCTCGGTTACGGATATGTCGCAGGCCAGGTGTGCCGTGGATATTGCGGATGCACGCGATGCATGGATGATACAACGTCTCAGCAGCTAACGTCAAGGAAAGATGGCGGGTCTGGGAAAATCGTGTACATGGGGCATCGAAGATGGATCGATCTGGACGGCCCGTGGAGAAATCATGGAGATTTATTCAAGGACCTCCACGTAAGCGGAGTGGCGCCGAAATCGATGAGTTGTTGAAAAACTAGGAACAGTGCCCCGCCCCGGGAAAGACAATGAAAAAGGCGTCAGAGCCGCTGCTGAAGGTATGGAAGACGAGGTCTGTGTTTTGGGACTTCTAGTACTGGCACAAACTCGACACACCTCATTGCCTTGATCAAATGCATATCTGTAAGAATGTCCTTGAGAGCTTGGTCACGACACTGATGAACATGCCGGATAATACCAAGGATGGGCTGAAGGCAAGAAAAGACTTGCAAGATTTGAATATCAGGGAAGATCTTCACATGCTACCCCGTTAAAAGTTAGACGAGACAAAGACGGAGACAGAGGCGCAAGAGAAGAAGGGAAAGAAAGTAAATGAAGAGGATTATTTCCCCCCTTCTTGCTTCACCTTAAGTCAGGCTGAGATCGATCAATTCTTGAAGTGCCTTACCGGCGTCAAAGTTAGTTCCGGTTACTGTGGCAAGATAAGCAGATATCTAGAAATGGACAAGAAAAGGTTCAGCGGGATGAAGTCCCATGACTGTCATGTGATGATGACGCAGATACTACCTATTGCCCTAAGAGGGATAATGGACAAGCACGTCCGTGACACGCTTATTGGTCTCTGCAACTTTTTCGACGCCATCTCTCAAAAGTCGATCAGTGTGAAGTAGCTCCGAAGGCTACAGGAAGAGATCATTGTGATACTGAATGAGCTTGAGATGTACTTCCCGCCCGCGTTCTTTGATGTCATGGTGCATCTGTGTGTCCAAATTGTGGATGACATAATAGACCTGGGGCCGTCATTCCTACACAACATGATGCTGTTTGAGAGGATGAATGGGATCATCAAAGGATTCGTTCGTAACATGTCCCGTCCGGATGGAAGCATCGTCCAGGGCTATCTGACACAAGAGTGCATCTCTTTCTGTGAGAATTTTCTATATGGCGCAGACCAGCTGCCTGGTGTTGGTGTTGGTTTGCCCGTTAACAAGCATGATGTGAGGCTCGAAGGAGAAGGTCACTCCAACGTCGTAGGGAACTGCACGTGGCATACTTAGATCGATGCAACGACTTTGACAGAGCAAACTTGGTAGTGCTACAACACCTAGATGAGGTATATCCTTTCGTGGCACTGCACAAAGAAATTATCGCAAAGAAGTATAATGACCGGGGGGTATGCAGGACGGACGCCGATGTTACTAGAGAGTACAACTCCACTTTCCGCATTGGTTCAAAGAGCATATTATTGCTAATCCCCCGGAGGAGGGCTCTAAGGACGGATTGCTCATATACGCCTTAGCACATGGCCCCTCTCCCAACCTCGACACCTATCAAGCATATGATATCAACGGATACACGTTCTACATGGAGGCCAAAGATATGGACAATGATGTGATAACCCACAAGTATAGGGGATCGCAACAGCTTTCGAGGGTAGAGTATTCAACCCAAATTTATCGATTTGACACAAGGGGAGCCAAAGAATATTCTCAAGTATTAGCAGCTGAGTTGTCAATTCAACCGCACCTGGAAACTTAGTATCTGCAGCAAAGTGTTTAGTAGCAAAGTAATATGATAGTGGTGGTAGCGGCAACAAAAGTAAAGACAGCAAAAGTAATGTTTTTGGTATTTTGTAGTGATTGTAACAGTAGCAGCGGGAAAGTAAATAAGCGTAAACCAGTATATGGAAAACTTGTAGGCACCGGATCAGTGATGGATAATTATGCCGGATGTGGTTCATCATGTAACAGTCATAACATAGGGTGACACAGAACTAGCTCCAATTCATCAATGTAATGTAGGCATGTATTCTGTATATAGTCATACGTGCTTATGGAAAAGAACTTGCATGACATCTTTTTTCCTACCCTCCCGTGGCAGCGGGGTCCTATTGGAAACTAAGGGATATTAAGGCCTCCTTTTAATAGAGAACTGGAACAAAGCATTAGCACATAGTGAATACATGAACTCCTCAAACTATGGTCATCACCGGGAGTGGTCCCGATTATTGTCACTTCAGGGTTGCTGGATCATAATACATAGTAGGTGACTATAGACTTGCAAGATAGGATCAAGAACTCATATATATTCATGAAAACATAGTAGGTTCAGATCGGAAATCATGGCACACGGGCCCTAGTGACAAGCATTAAGCATAGCAAATTCATAGGAACATCAATCTTAGAACATACCCTGAGAAAACTAACTCGATTACATGATAAATCTCATCCAACCCAACACCGCCCAGCAAGCCTACGATGGAATTACTCACGCACGGAGGTGAGCATCATGAAATTGGTGATGGAGGATGGTTGATGATGACGACGGCTACGAATCCCCCTCTCTGGAGCCCCGAATGGACTCCAGATCAGCCCTCCCGAGAAGTTTTAGGGCTTGGCGGCGGCTCCATATCGTAAAACGCGATGATTTCTTCTCTCTGATTTTTTTCTCATCGGAACTCAATATATGGAGGTGGAGTTGGAGTCGGAGACGCAACAGGGGGGCCACGAGGTAGGGGCGCGCCCTAAGGGGGGGTGCCCCCCACCCTCGTGAGAAGGGTGTGGGCCCCCTGGTCTTCATCTTTGGCGAGGAATTTTTATTATTTTTTCTAAGATGTTCCGTGGAGTTTCAGGTCATTCCGAGAATATTTGTTTTCTGCACATAAAACAACACCATGGCAATTCTGCTGAAAACAGCGTCAGTCCGGGTTAGTTCCATTCAAATCATACAAGTTAGAGTCCAAAACAAGGGCAAAAGTGTTTGGAAAAGTAGATACGACGGAGACGTATCAACTCCCCCAAGCTTAAACCCTTGCTTGTCCTCAAGCAATTCAGTTTACAAACTGAAAGAAAGAAAGAAAAACTTTTACAAACTCTGTTTGCTCTTGTTGTTGTAACTATGTCAAGCCATCATTCAAGTTTTCAGCATAGATCATAACTAACCACATTTGCAATAATTCTCAGGTCTCATGATTACTCATATCAATAGCATAATCAACTAGCAAGCCATAATAATAAATCTCGGATGAAAACACTTTCTCGAAACAATCATAATATGATATAACAAGATGGTATCTTGCTAGCCCTTTCTGAGACCGCAAAACATAAATGCAGAGCACCTTTAAAGATCAAGGATTGACTAGACATTGTAATTCATGGTAAAAGAGATCCAATCATAGTCATACCCAATATAAATTAACAATGATGAATGCAAATGACAGCTGCTCTCTCCAGCTAGTGCTTTTTAATAAGAGAGTGATGACTCAACATAAAGTAAATGGATAGGCCCTTCGCAGAGGGAAGCGGGGATTTGTAGAGGTGCCAGAGCTCGGTTTTGAAATAGAGATAAATTGTATTTTGAGCGATATACTTTCATTGTCAACGTAACAACTAAGAGATGGAGATATCTTCCATGCTAAACACATTATAGGCGGTTTCCAAACAGAATGGTAAAGTTTATACTCCCCCTCCACCAACAAGCATCAATCCATGGCTTGCTCGAAACAACGAGTGCCTCCAACATACATCAGGTCCCAGGGGGAGTTTTGTTTGCAATTAATTTTGATTTAGTTTGCATAAAGCATGGGACTCGGCATCCCGGTGACCAGCCATTTTCTCGTGAGTGAGGAGCGGAGTCCACTCCTCTTGAGAATAACCCGCCTAACACGGAATAAGGACAGCCTTTGTTGATACATGAGCTATTCGAGCATACAAAACAAAATGTTTATTTGAAGGTTCAGAGTTTGGCACATACAAATTTACTTGGAATGGCAGGTAGATACCGCATGTAGGAAGGTATAGTGGACTCATTTGGAATAACTTTGGGGTTTAAGGGATTGGATGCACAAGCAGTATTCCTGCTTAGTACAGGTGAAGGCTAGCAAAAGACTGGGAAGCGACCAACTAGAGAGCGACAACAGCCATGTACATGCATTAAAATTAATAAACATTAGATGCAAGCATGAGTAGGATATAATCCACCATGAACATAAATATCGTGAAGGCTATGTTGATTTTGTTTCAACTACATGCGTGAACATGTGCCAAGTCAAGTCACTTAAATCATTCAAAGGAGGATACCACCCCATCATACCACATCATAATCATCTCAATAGCATGTTGGCACACAAGGTAAATCATTATAACTCATAGCTAATCAAGCATGGCACAAGCAATTATGATCTCTAATTGTCATTGCAAACATGTTTATTCATAATAAGATGAATCAAGAACGAGGGACTCATCATATTTACAAAAACAAAAGAGGTCGAGTTCATACTAGCTTTTCTCATCTCAGTCAGTCCATCATATATCATCATAATTGCCTTTCACTTGCACGACCGAATGGTGTGAATAATAATAAGAGTGTGTGTGCATTAGACTAAGCTGGAATCTGCGAGCATTCAATAAACAGGAGAAGACAAGGCAATATGGGCTCTTGGTTAAATCAACAATAATGCATATAAGAGCCACTTCAACAATTTAAGTATGGTCTTATCCTACTGACGCCCAAAGAAAAGAAATAAAACTATTTACACGGGAAAGCTCCCAACAAGCAAAAGAAGAACGGGAAATATTTTTGGGTTTTCTTTTTAATTATTACTACTACAGCAGAAAAAATAAACTACTACTATTTTTTGGTTTTTATTAAGGTTTAACAAACACACAAGAAGAAAGCAGGAAAAAGAAAATAAACTAGCATGGATATTACAGTGAAAAAGTATGAGCACCGACATCTAGCAATGAGTGTGTGTGAACATAAATGTAATGTCGGTGAGAAATACGTACTCCCCCAAGCTTAGGATTTTGGCCTAAGTTGGTCTATGTCCATGGCTGGCCTGGAGGATATCCATAATAATAGTTTTTGGGGTCGTACTGTGATGAGGAAGAATAGTTGGGATCATACTGTGATGAAGAAGAAGACTCTGACTGCCACTGGCTGACAGACATCTCTGGATCCCAAGAATAAACAGATTATTGTGGAGTCTCATCTTGTGGCTCCTGTTCCGGGGCTGGTGCAAGATTCTTGTAAGCTTGGATGGCATCCCACGTAATGAGGTAGGGTTCTACAAAATTAAACAAAGAAGGAGCAGGCAGGGTAATAGTCTCAGGATGATATTTGTTAAAGAACATTTGATATTTAAGCTCTCCTGCCCTATTCTTAACAATAAAATCATGTGCCACCATACTTTTATGATATAGATAAACACGGGGCAGCACCTTTTCTTCCTTCTCCGCATGCCTAATAGGTATGTTAAAATGTGCAGCTAGGCGTGTGGCATAGACGCCTCCAAAGATGGGACCCTTAGTACGGTTCATACTTAACCGTCTCGCAATAATACCGCCCATACTAAAAGTGTTATCACTGTATAAACCGTGGTGCAGAATAATTATATCAGGGATACTAAGGTTTCCACTGTTTCCGCGTCCAATTAAACAACGACTAGCAAATAATGCAAAGTAACGTAAAATAGGAAAATGTATGCTAGTGATTCGTGCATCGAAAACCTTTCTAGTTTCTCCTACAGTGATAGTATCAATAAACCAAGCCACATCATCATGATGTGGTTCTTCTGTCTTGCCCTCAAAAGGGATTAAACAAATTCGATAGAAATCATAAAGTGACATCTCCTTATGCTCATCATATAAATGAAACTCCACAATAGGTGGTGAGTTCCAAGAATGAAAATGAAAGTTTTGCACAAAAGTATTTGTGAGTAAGAGATACTGATCGCATTGGTCGTGGAGGAAAGCGGTGAGGCCTGCATTGTGAGCCAATTCATGAAAATCTTCATAGATGTCGGCTGCTCTCAAGAAATCTTCAGAAGGCCATTCACACGCCCGAATCTCCGCGGTGCGCGGCAAATTATACTTAGGCTTCGGTGCCTTTTCCTTTGAGCTTTGGCTCGATGAGCCCCTCAGAAATCTCCTCATTATTTTTCTGAAATAATCTGAAATTTTTAGTACCTTCAAAATAAAAGTAAACCACCTTCAATAAAACTGATAGCAACTACTCCTACAAGTGCCTAGAGCCTATATCAAGCATTAGAACTACTTGGAATCATATAAATTTGACATGCAAGCTCAAGAACATGGTCACCTATGCAGCACAAATTTGCAAAGAATAAAGCACTAGAACAAAAACTAATTGGACCAATGGAGGAGTCACATACCAAGGAACAATCTCCCCAAGCAGTTTTGCGAGAGGTGCTTTGAGCAAGGAGATCGAAAATCACAGGAAAAGTGGCTGGAACTCCTGTTTGAGTTGGTTTTTCGGGTTTGTGTGAGATAGAGGAAGAAGATGGGTGCTGGGATAAGTGGAGGAGGGCCACCGTGGGCCCACAAGGCAGGGGGCGCGCCCTATAGGGGGGGGGGCTCCCACCACCCTCGTGACCAGGTGGCAGCTCCTCCCGCGGTAATTTTTGCATAGTAAATCCTCAAATATTCCCGAAAAAATCATATTAAATTGGCATGGCATTCTGAGGACTTCTATTTTTGGGATATTTTTATATTGCACGGATAAGTCAGGAAACAAACAAAAAAACTATTTTTACTTTATTTAATCTAAATAACATAAAATAAAAGTGGGGTACAAAAGTTTGTGCTTCTAGTTTCATGCATCTCATGCTCATCAAAAGGAATCCACTAACAAGGCTGATCAAGTCTTGTTAACAAACTCATTTCGATAATCATGAAACCGGAGAAATTTTGAATAACACTAAGTTACCTCAACGGGGATATGCACATCCCCAATAATAAGTATATCATATTTCTTCTTGACAGTAGGAAGAGGAAATTCAAAACCTCCAAATATAATCGATGGAATTTTTCCAATAGAGTTGATACTATGAACTTGACTTTGTTTCCTTGGAAAGTGTACCGTATGCTCATTACCATTAACATGAAAAGTGGCATTGCCTTTGTTGCAATCAATAACAGCCCCTGCAGTATTAAGAAAAGGTCTTCCAAGAATAATAGACATACTATCATCCTCGGGAATATCAAGTATAACAAAGTCCGTTAAAATAGTAACATTTGCAACCACAACAGGCACATCCTCACAGATACCGACAGGTATACCAGTTGATTTATCAACCATTTGCAAAGATATTTCGGTAGGTGTCAGCTTATTCAAGTCAAGTCTACGATATAAAGAGAGAGGCAAAACACTAACACCGGCTCCAAGATCACATAAAGCAGTTTTAATATAATTTATTTTAATGGAGCAAGGTATAGTAGGTACTCCGGGGTCTCCAAGTTTCTTTGGTATTCCACCCTTAAAAGTATAATTAGCAAGCATGGTGGAAATTTCAGCTTCCGGTATCTTTCTTTTATTAGTAATGATATCCTTCATATATTTAGCATAAGGATTTGTTTTGAGCAGATCAGTTAATCTCATACGCAAAAAGATAGGCCTAATCAATTCAGCAAAGTGCTCAAAATCCTCATCATCCTTTTTCTTGGATGGTTTCGGAGGAAAAGGCATGGGTTTCTGAACCCAAGGTTCCCTTTCTTTACCATGTTTCCTAGCAACAAAGTCTCTTTTATCATAATGTTGATTCTTTGATTGTGGGTTATCAAGATCAACAACAGGTTCAATTTCTACATCATTGTCATTACTAGGTTGAGCATCATCATGAACATCATCATTAATATTTTTACTAGGTTCATGTTCATTACCAGATTGTGTTTCAGTATCAGACATAGAAATATCATTTGGATTATTAGGTGGTTCAGCAATAGGTTCACTAGAAGTTTGCACAGTTCTATCATTTTTCTTCTTCTTTTTAGAAGAATTAGGAACATCAACATTATTTCTTTGAGAATCTTGCTCGATTCTCTTAGGGTGGCCTTCAGGATACAAAGGTTCCTGAGTCATTCTACCAGTTCTAGTAGCCACTCTAACAACATAATCATTTTTCTTACTGTTCATTTCATCAAGCACTTCTTTTTGAGCCTTAAGTACTTGTTCTACTTGAGTGATAACCATAGAAGCATGTTTGCTAACAAGTTTAAGTTCACCTTTAATATCAGCCATACAATCACCCAAGCGTCTAATCATATAGGCATTTTCTTTTAATTGTCTACCAAAATAAGCATTGAAGTCGTCTTGCTTAAACATAAAGTTATCAAACTCATCCAAGCACTGACTAGCAATTTTAGTAGGAGGGACTTCAGCTTTATCATATCTATAGAGAGAATTTACCTTTACTACCTGTGTCGGGATGTCGGGATCAGGAGGTTCTTCAGTAAATAAATAATTAAGATCATATGTTTCTTCAACAGGCGGTGAATTAAGACCATGTATTTCTTCAATAGGAGGTAAATTCTTAACATATTCAGCTTTAATACCTTTTTCTTTCATATATTTCTTTGCCTCTTGCATGTTTTCGGGACTGAGAAATAAAACACCTTTCTTCTTCGGAGTTGGTTTAGGAATAGGCTCAGTAATTGGCTCAGGAGCTAGCTCAGGAACTGCCTCAGGAGGTGCCCAATTATTTTCATTTGTCAACATATTATTCAATAGAATTTCAGCTTCACCCAGTGTTCTTTCCCTCAAAAGAGAACCAGCACAACTATCCAGGTAATCTCTGGAAGCATCAGTTAGTCCATTATAAAAGATAGCAAGTATTTCAGGTTTCTTAAGAGGATGATCAGGCAAAGCATTAAGTAACTTGAGAAGCCTCCCCCAAGCTTGTGGGAGACTCCCTCCTTTAATTTGCACGAAATTGTATATTTCCCTCAAAGCAGCTTGTTTCTTATGAGTTGGGAAATATTTAGCAGAGAAGTAATAAATCATATCCTGGGGACTACGCACACAACCAGGATCAAGAGAATTAAACCATATCTTAGCATCACCCTTTAATGAGAATGGAAATATTTTGAGTATATAGAAGTAACGCGATCTCTCATCATTAGTAAACATGGTAACTATATCATTTAACTTAGTAAGATGTGCCACAACAGTTTCAGATTCATAGCCATAAAACGGATCAGATTCAACCAAAGTAATTATCTCAGGATCAACAGAGAATTCATAATCTTTATCAAGAACACATATTGGTGAAGTAGCAAAAGCAGGGTCAGGTCTCATTTTATCTCTAAGTGATTCTTTGTTCCATTTAATTAATAACCTCTTAAGCTCATATCTATCCTTGCAAGCAAAAATGGCGGCAGAAGATTCCATATCAAAAAGATAACCCTCAGGAATAACATGCATATTTTCATCATCACTATCATCATCGTATTCAGATTCAATAATTTCTTTTTCTCTAGCCCTAGCAATTTGTTCATCAAGAAATTCACCAAGGGGCACAATAGATCAGGCATAGAAGGAGTTTCATCATAAGTATCATGCATAGCAGAAGTGGCATCATCAATAACATGCGACATATTAGAACGAATAGCAGAAGCAGGTGTAGGTGTCGCTAACTTACTCATAACAGAGGGTGAATCAAGTGCAGAGCTAGATGGCAGTTCCTTACCTCCCCTCGTAGTTGAGGGATAGATCTTGGTTTTTGGATCTCTCAAGTTCTTCATAATGGTAAGCAGATATAAATCCCAAGTGACTCAAAGAATAGAGCTATGCTCCCCGGCAACGGCACCAGAAATTAGTATTGATAACACACAAGTATAGGGGATCGCAACAGCTTTCGAGGGTAGAGTATTCAACCCAAATTTATTGGTTCGACACAAGGGGAGCCAAAGAATATTCCCAAGTATTAGCAGCTGAGTTGTCAATTCAACCACACCTGGAAACTTAGTATCTGCAGCAAAGTGTTTAGTAGCAAAGTAATATGATAGTGGTGGTAGCGGCAACAAAATTAAAGACAGCAAAAGTAATGTTTTTGGTATTTTGTAGTGATTGTAATAGTAGCAGCGGGAAAGTAAATAAGTGTAAACCAGTATATGGAAAACTCGTTGTCGGTGTACTAGAGAAGGGTTACCTTAGTATCCCGAACTTGTGCACGGGCAGTCGCAGCATCCCGCAGCAAGGCTTGCCGGGTGACCGCCAAGGTCCTCCGTGGTTCCTTTGGAGCCATTCAAGAACAAAGTATCCAAGCCAAGGAGACAAGACCCCAGCAAGAGGAGCTTGCCGGGAAGGCCAACCAAGGCATCTCAAGGAACTTGCCGCGACGCGCCACGCGTCCCGGCAAGGCCCGGTGAGTGACAAGCTCCCGGACGCAACAAGACAACGACCGCAGCAAGGCGCTTGCCGCAGCAAGCCGCCACTCTGCGCCCGCGCTCCAGCACATCCACCAACGTGTCGCTCTGGGACCCTTACAGGCGTACGTGGCGGGAGGCTGTGCAGCCAGGGGTGCGCGGTGGCAAGCGGCGCTGACAAGATCGCCATCGTGGCGAGCGGTGGCGTCCCTGACGGTCCCTTTTGCACTATTTAGACGACGCACACGGGCATTTAATGCCCTTGTCCCCTGCCGTCAGGGTTAGGTATGATAAACTGTAGCAGGTAGCTGTACCTACCGCAGCACCTTTCCATTTTTGCCCTTGTCTATGCTGCCACATGTCGGTGACCCCTTGAGCATATAAAAGGAGGCCCATGCGCAGCGTAGAGGGGGGGAGCTGGTTAGAAAAAGAGAACACTCACACTCGGTCTCGTTAGCTGCTAGAGTGTACTGTAGCACTCCGCGCTCCCGAGCAAGAACTCAATACAAACCACAAAGCAGGAGTAGGGTTTTACGCATCCATGCGGCCCGAACCTGGGTAAACCGCTCGTGTGCTTCGCCTCGATCCGCTCTTCGTGCGACCTTCGCCCCCGCCAAACCGAAAGGGACTCGGTCCGCCGGTCCCATAGGTGCTCGTGGATCAGAACCCCGGCATCTTTGGCGTGCTAGGTAGGGGGCGTCGAGGTTGTGTGAACCAGATCCGGCGTTCACACGAGCTAGATCTTCATCATCTTCATCGACATGCTGCCGAAGAAGAAGGCTTCGGAGGCGGCTGCTCCGTCCGCGCCGAACCCACCACCGCCGGAGCAAACGGCTGATGGGGCAGACGCCGGCGGAAGAACGGGCGTCGACGAGGGAGCTCACGGTGCTGCCAGGTCCAAGGACAAGGCTGCGCTGCCCATCGGCGGCGTAGCCGGCTCCCACAACGACCGGGTGCACTCCAAGACCTCGGCGTCCGTACATGCACCGCGCCCATCTCAGGAGGCGCGGGACCGGCAGCGTCATGGTACTCACAGTACCATGCGTTTGCTGGACCAAGATCGAGCTGGTGGATCTCGGAGTGCTCAAGACCAGCATGCACGCCAACATGCTGGCACGAGCGAGGCACGGTCGCCTGGACGGGATACTGCTCCTTCTAACATAGTTAGAAGTCCGAGCATATCCCGCTCCTCGCACCGTTCGCCACCACCACCCGCCACTGCGGCAGAAGCTTTGGCGCGAGCTCAACTGCTCCTGGACTACCCTCCAATGGCAGACAAGATCGACGACTGGAGGGCCACCATTCAGAGTCTCATCGGCTTCGCCAATGGCAACACTCAACAGCAGCCGAGCACGTCGCAGCCGCGACAAGTCAGCCAGGCACGAGGCGGTGGCGACAAGACCGGTGGGGGTGCAACCACTGTGCACTCTCCGCCCCGAAGGCCAAGATCGCCGACTCGCTGGATCCACCTCGACAGCGACTCCACCGCGTCTTCAGATCCACAAGCTCGTCGTGATCAGCGCCAAGTTCTTCACGAACGACAGCAAGAAGACGCTCGTACTCGCATCGAGCACCGAAGAGAAGCGCGACGTCAATCGGACCAGCGCGTTGGGCCCTCTGTCGACATGCATGCGCCAGGGGAACCAGGCGGCTTGCCGTACGCGGTAGGTTGCCCTGCGTTTACTCGTGAGCTGCGGCAAGTCCAATGGCCCAGCACAAAGAATTTCAAGCCAGACGTACCAGAGAAGTACGACGGCAAGTCGCATCCGTCGGAGTTCCTCAGCATCTACACCATCGTGGTGCAGGCTGCCGGGGGGCGAGACGACAAGATCCTTGCCAACTACTTCCTGCTGGTGCTCAAGCCCAACGTCAGGTCCTGGCTCATGCACTTGCCGGACAACTCCATATCTTCCTGGGCAGACCTATGCCATCAGTTTGTCGGCGCCTTTACAGGCGGCCACAAACCTCATGGCCAAGAAAGTGACCTTCATCTGCTCGCCCAGAAGGAAGGAGAGCCCCTGTGCAAGTACATTAGGAGATTCAGCCGTGTACAGCACAACATCCCAGATGTCCACCCTGCCGTGGTCATCAGCGCGTTCCATCAGAATGTGCGTAACCGCAGGATGCAGGAGGAGATGGCGATGTGCAAGATCAGAGATGTCAGTGAGCTGTATGCCCTGGCCGACAAGTGTGCACGTGCTGAGGAAGGGAGGAAACTCCCCGGAGATAATACAGGAGCAGGAGGATCTGACAGCGAGGATGTTGCCCCGGCAAAGAAAAACCGGCGGCGAAACAACAGGAAGAAGAAAGGCAAAGATGTGCTAGTCGTTGAGCAGTCCGGCAACGAAGGTGGCGCCAAGAAAGCCAAAGCTGGTAGCTCCGGCAAGGAGATCACCGCATGCACCAACTGCCAGACTGTGGCGGTCGCCGACAAGCAGGACGGCACCGACAAGCAGTACTGCAAGATCCACCGCACCAAGGGCCATGACCTCCAGAGCTGCAAGAAGGTCGAACAGCTTTTCCAGCAGCAAAAGGCTGAATACGAGCGACGCGACAAGGAGAGGGCCCAAGGAGGCGCTGGAGAATCCGGCAAGAAGCGCGCCGGCCGGGGAGGACGCCGCGGCAAGGCGAAGCAGCAGCAAGGAGACAGACCTCCCCGCGGCCGCGACAAGGATGAAGACGACGACGAAGACATGGATGATGTCGAGACCAGTGAGCAGGAGTTCTAGAAAGCCATAGAGGTCTTGTGCGTTGACGGTGGTGCTTCTCTGCATACTTCGCACCGCCAACTCAAGCAGTGGGTACGGGAAGTCAATGCAGCAGAACCACCTGCCGAGTCACGCAAGCCTCTGAAATGGTCCAGCACGCCTATCATCTTTGATATTGAGGACCACCCTGATCGCACAACTGCGGTCGGGTGCTTGCCGATGTTGGTTTCACCAACTATCCGCAACCTCAAAGTCACTAAGATGCTAGTTGACGGCGGGGCCGGCTTGAACCTGATCTCCTCCGCTGTACTCCAGAAACTCCAGATCCCTGACAGCGAGCTTGAAGAGACCGGCACATTCCAAGGAATCAACCCGGGAAGGAGCAAGCCGAAGGGGAAGGTCACGTTGCCAGTAACATTTGGCAGCGAGGTGAACTTCGGGACTGAGAGGGTCACTTTTGACGTTGCCGATTTTCCATTGCCTTACAATGGGATACTCGGCCGTCCAGCACTCGCCAAGTTCATGGCAGCCTCTCACTACGCATACAACATGCTGAAGATGCCAGGCCCGATGAGCGTCATCTCTGTCCCTGGCGACAAGAAGGATGCTCTTATCTGCGCCGACAAGATCTACCGGGAAGCGGCAGCCGCAATAGATCGCAAGTCACCTGCCGTTGAAGCTCCCGGGGGGAAGAAGAAGACCAAGTCCGGCAAGAGTTCTGATGCCCACTCCGGCAAGCGCACCTCTTCGGAGTGCTACGCTGCCGTCGAGGACGCACCAACGAGCTCCACCGGCAAGTGTAAGAAGACAATGGCAGCTCCTCCAGAGACCAAGAAGGTGTCCGCCAAGGAGGACGGCACTGGTGGTACCTTCACCATCGGTGCCACTCTCGACCCTAAATAGGAAAGCGCGCTCATTGCTTTCCTGCGGGCGAATGTCGACGTGTTTGCATGGCAACCATCTGACATCCCCGACGTTCCCAGGAAAGTAATTGAGCACCATCTTGCCGTTTGTCCTCATGCGCGGCCCGTCAAGCAGAAGGTCAGGAAGCAAGCAGTGGAGCGCCAAGAATTCATCGCAGAAGAGATCAAGAAGTTGGAAGCAGCAGGCCTTGTCAGAGGAGTGCTCCATCCTACGTGGTTGGCCAATCCTGTAGTCGTGCGCAAGACGAACGGGAAATGGAGACTTTGTATTGACTTTACAGATATTAACAAAGCTTGTCCCAAAGACCCATTTCCTTTGCCGCGCATTGACCAGATTGTTGACTCCACGGCCGGATGTGACTTGCTTTCATTTCTTGACGCATACTCAGGATACCATCAGATCTTCATGGCAGAAGAGGATGAGGAGAAGACCACATTCATTACTCCATGTGGCACGTACTATTTCATACGGATGCCTTTTGGTTTAAAAAATGCTGGTTCAACATTTGCAAGAGTAGTCCATGTCGCTCTTGAGCCACAAATACACAGAAATGTGGAAGCCTACATGGATGACATAGTGGTCAAGAGCAAGGACAAGGCAACTATAATTCAAGATTTAGACGAGACCTTTGCAAATCTGCGCAAGATCAGCCTCAAGCTCAACCCCGAGAAGTGCGTGTTTGGAGTCCCCTCCGGCAAGCTTCTTGGATTCTTCGTGTCTCAGCGGGGAATCGAAGCCAATCCCGACAAGATCAAGGCCATTGAGCAGATTGAAGCACCAAAGCGCGTCAAGGATGTACAAAGACTTTACGGTTGCATGGCTGCTCTCAGCAGGTTTATCTCTAGGTCTGCTGAGCGCGCCCTGCCGTTTTTCAAAATATTGAAAAAGGCAGGTCCAATGAAATGGACTCCGGAAGCGGAGGCTGCGCTGCAAGACTTGAAGAGATACCTGTCCTCCGCTCCAACACTTGTCGCACCTAAGCCACAAGAGAAGTTGTTGCTGTATATAGCAGCAACCAATCAAGTGGTTAGTGCTGCGTTAGTAGCAGAGAGGGAGGCAGATGACGAGCTAGCAACCGCGGCAGGCGCATCCAGCGACAAGCAGGGGGCTTCCCCGACAAGCTCTGGCCCCGACAAGGATGGATCTGCGCAGACGCGCGAGGAGATACAAAAGAGAATGGTGCAGCGCCCAGTTTACTTTGTTAGTTCCCTTCTGCAGGGGGCCAGGTCAAGGTACTCTGGCGTGCAGAAATTGCTTTTCGGCCTTCTCATGGCCTCGAGAAAGCTGCGCCATTACTTCCAAGCACATGAGATCACAGTTGTCACTCGTTTTCCGCTGAAGAGGATACTATAGAATCCAGAAGCGACAGGCAGGATTGTTGAGTGGGCACTGGAACTGTCAAGCTTTGGCCTCAAGTTTGAGAGTACTTCAACTATCCAAAGCAGAGCATTGGCAGAATTCATAGCAGAATGGACGCCAACACCAGATGAAGAAATTCCTGAAACGAGCAACCCCGTCAAAGAAGCGAGCAAAGAGTGGCTGATGTACTTTGATGGTGCCTTTTCGCTGCAAGGCGCCGGCGCTGGCATGCTGCTTGTCGCACCCACTGGAGAGAACCTCAAGTACGTAGTCTAGATGCACTTTCCCAAGGAGCAAGCAACAAACAATACTGCAGAGTATGAAGGCTTGCTTGCCGGTCTCAGGATCGCAGCAGACCTTGGGATCAAGAAGCTCATTGTCAGGGGTGACTCGCAACTTGTCGTCCGCCAAGTGAACAAGAGCTATCAGAGTCCGTTGATGGAAGCCTACGTCGACGAAGTGAGAAAGCTAGAAGAGCACTTTGACGGCCTACAGATGGAGCATGTTCCAAGAGCTCATAACGCCATTGCCGATGGCCTATCAAAGTGCGCCGCACTTAAGTTACCTGTGGAACCAAGGATCTTTGTTCTCAAGCTGACTCAACCGTCCGTAACGCAATCAACTGGACAGAGCAAGAAGAGGAAGTTGATTTCTGGTGACTATTTGCCGGCAGAGCTTCCCGAAGCCGCCGCCAAGAAGGTCCCCAAGATCAACACCAAGAGCGCTGAGGAGCAGTCTGCTCCGGCAAGCCCCAGGGTTTGTTCCGTTGAAGCAGAAGCTCCCGACAAGTTTTGCTCCGGCAAGCTTGCCGGGGAACGTCAAGCTCCGGCAGAGCCGCAGGTTCTCGCCGTAGAAGCGGACGTTCCCGCAGCAACAGATTTGCCTTGCGCTGAGGAGCAGTCTGCTCCGGCAAGCCCTAGGGTTTGTTCCGTTGAAGCAGAAGTTCCCGATAAGTTTTGCTCCGGCAAGCTTGCCGGGGAACGTCAAGCTCCGGCGGAGCCGCAGGTTCTCGCCGTAGAAGCGGATGTTCCCGCAGCAGCAGATTTGCCTTTAGTCCTTGTTGTCGAGCCACAAGCTCCAGCATGGGCACAGCAGATTGTCCGTTTCCTTCAGACAGGAGAACTTCCCGAAGAACAAGAAGAAGCGGAAAGAGTAGCCCGACAGTCAAGTATGTACCAGTTTGTCGACAACACACTGTACATAAGAAGACTCAACGGTGTGAAATTGAAGTGTATTCACCGGGAAGACGGACAAAAGTTGTTGGCAGAGATACATGGAGGCATATGTGGTCACCACATTGGCGCAAGAGCACTTGCCGGCAAAGCATTCCGGCAAGGTTTCTCTTGGCCGACAGCACTCCAGGATGCAACTGCACAAGTAACCAAGTGTGAAGCGTGCCAGTTCCATTCCAAGAAGATACACCAACCAGCTCAAGCTCTCTAGACGATCCCTTTATCCTGGCCATTTTCGGTCTAGGGGCTCGACATCCTCGGCCCCTTTCCCCGAGCAGTCGGGGGCTTTGAGTACTTGTACTTTGCAATCGACAAGTTCACAAAGTGGCCGGAAGTGGAACCAGTGAGGAAGGTGACAGCACAGTCAGCAGTCAAGTTCTTCAGGTCGATTGTTTGCCGCTTCGGGATCCCTAACAGGATAATCACCGACAACGGTACGCAATTCACGAGCCGCACCTTCATGCAGTACGTCCAAGATCTTGGCGCCAAGGTCTACTTCACTTCTGTTGCTCACCCGAGAAGCAACGGTCAAGCGGAGAGGGCAAATGCTGAAGTGCTGCGCGGGCTCAAGACCAAAACTTTCGACAGGCTGCACAAGTGCGGAAGAAACTGGATCGAGGAGCTGCCGGTGGTTCTTTGGTAGATCAGGACGACGCCAAATCGAGCCACTGGCCAGACACCTTTCGCTCTAGTCTATGGAGCAGAGGCAGTTCTCCCCACGAACTCGTATACGGGTTACCTCGAGTGCTCGCTTATGATGAGCTTGAGCAAGAGCAGCTGCGACAAGATGACGCGCTGCTCCTTGAGGAAGACCGTCTTCAGGCTGCTGTACGAGCTGCTCGCTACCAGCAAGCTTTGCGTCGCTACCATAGCCACAAAGTTAACGCCAGAAGTCTCGCGGAAGGTGACCTTGTTCTTCGGCGCGTTCAGTCCACCAAGAATTCCAACAAGTTGACGCCGAAGTGGGAAGGCCCTTACCGGCTGAAACGAGTCACTAGGCCTGGCGCTGTCCGCCTTGAGACCGAAGATTGCATTCCGGTGAGCAATTCCTGGAACATTGAGCACCTTCCTAAGTTTTACCCGTAAGGCGCGGTTGCCGGAACCTGTTCCGGCAACCACCTTTTGTACAAGTCTTGCCGCTGTTGCATGTAATCCTTTGTACAAAGCCGGGCGCAGAACCCGTGCATAAGTAAAGCTCATGTGCTCCGCACATCTTGTCAATTTCATGCTTTCTATTTTTTGCATATGTAATCTGACACTTTGTGCAGCACCTACTCCCCGGTAAGCAATAACGAGTCGTAAGGCTCCATATCTTTATTTTCTCTTCTTTCTTTTTCTCAAGGAAAGGAAGGAAAGGAGAAGATAATGGTATGGACCAGGCATCGTTCAAGAAAGTTTCGCCTTACCGGGAAGCAAACAACAGAAAAGCTAAGTTGCCAAAGTTTGAGCAATCAGATTTTTTAAATTTTTAAGTTATCTCCCTTGAACGACCGCACTTTGTATGGAAAACCTGTGCGCGGAGGAACCAACTCGTAGCTAGTTGCACCCTTACTTTGTTTCGAGTCCGCTCAACAACTTAAGTGAGCTGCGACTAGTTGTGACAAGGTTTCTTGTCGGTAGCGGCACCGCCAGCAGGCTGCTGACGTCCCGCACTCAGCGGTCGTGGCTCAGGTGCCTGCACCGGCAAGTTCCCTAAAAGCGTAGGGTAAAAAAAACATACAAAGGGAGGAATCAAGTAAAGGGAATAACATTGCAATCATTACCCAGAATAGAGTTATATTACAAGATAGCTTGTCGCGACTCTAACAGATTGTTTTCATAACATGACCAGCAGCGACAAGAAAAGAAGAAAGCGGGCGGCCTAGTCTATGCGATCGCCCTCGATCCTCTTGATCCCACTCACCTTGTCCACAATGGGTGCGACAAGGGTCTTGAGCGCCTCCAGATCAGCATCCGGCGGCAGGGTCTTGAGGACGTTGGTGAGGTTGAGGCCGGGATTGCGGAAGGCCACCTTCACCAACACTTTTTGGAGAGCTCTCGCGCAGATCTTGCGCGACTCGTCGGCCAGCTGCTTTGGGATCTTCTCCCGGAGCCGCTGGAGGGCCGTCGCCACGCCTTTGAAGAACAAGATGAGCTTGGCGCTGGGTTGGAGGTTCTCGTCGGAGGGATACCCGAGATCCTCCATCCCCAGCTGCGCCAGCTCCCTGTCAATGTCTGCGGCAACATTCACGAGACCCTCCGTCCAGTGCTCCATATTCTCCCTGAAAGCATTCTGGGCGGCGGCAACACTTTCCAGCAGCGCCTTGTCGGCCTTGATCTCCTCCTTCAAGGCCACCTCCTTCTCCTTGGCGCCGTCCAGCGTCTTGGTCAAAGTGATCAGCTTCAACTCAAGATCCGCGTTGGAGTCCTTGGCGGTGCTAAGCTCTTTGCCCTTCTCGGCGAGATCGGCCTCGAGCTGCGCCACCTTCGTCTCCAGCTCCTTCTTGGCGGCCTTGGCAACTGCGGCAGCATCCTCTGCTTGCTTAAGGGCTCCGCCGAATTGTTGCTCATGCGCGGCAAGCTCCTCCTCGTGGGCGTCAAGGTTGACTTTCCGCTGCGCCAGCTCGCCCTCCTGTGCAGACAGCTTTCCAGCGGCAAGCCGCTGTTGCTCTTCAACCTCAGCCTTATCGAGGAAGAAGGCCTTCTGCGCTTCGGCGAGTTGCTCCCGCTCCTCTGCCAGGGACCGGAGAGCTTCCTGGTTGAGACTCCGGAGATCCTCCGTGCGCTTCTCGATGTCCACTCCCGCCTTCGCGACAAGCGCCTCGCGGGATTCCAGCTTGGCTTGCCGCGCGCGGTAGAGCGACAACAGCTTCTGCAGCAGCCGCTCCTCCTCAGGCTCGCTGCCGCTGCTGCTCGGCGCGTCAACCAGCGTCAGCCCAGCGGAGGCGAGCACCTCTCCGTCGAAGCTCTCTCCCTCGACCGGCGCCCTGGAGCTTGACGCCCAGGGGAGATTGATGAATACGCCATCACCAGCCTTCAAGTAGACGCCTGGCTGGGGCTCTTCGGAGCCTGGCGCTGCAGCAGCGGCGGACGGGTCAGCGGTCGATGTAGCGCCTGGCGCTCCTGCGGCCTCAGGGCCGTCAGTGCGATCGCCAGACCCCCCGCCTGCTTCTTCGGTGGCAGCGGCGTCATCGGCGGCAACCTCGATCTCCATCGGCTCCGCAGAAGATGGGTCTGACGGCCGGAAAAGGGAGAAGAGTCAAGCCAATATCCAAAAATAAGATCAAAAGAAGAAGAACCCAAGGGAAGTTTTGAAGCGAGAGGAGTACCTGTACCGGGTCCTGCAGTCGTGGTCTCCGCCGTCAGGGGGCCGCTGGTGCTGTCCCTTGCCGGAGAACTCTCCCTTGCCGGAGACTTCTCCCTTGCCGGAGAACTCTCCCTTGCCGGAGACTTCTCCCTTGCCTGAGAACTCTCCCTTGCCGGAGGATTCTCCCTTGGCTCCTGGTGGGGCTGCTCTACTCCTACACAAACCAACAGTCAGATGTCAGCAAAGGAAGACTATCCATGCGCACTTCACAGCGGAAAGTGAACCATATACTTACGCTGGGGGCTGCTCTGGAGAAAAGTTGCCGGGTCCGGCAAGGTTGTCTCGGGCGCACCCCCTGCTGTCGCAGTGGGTTCGTCCTCGATGACAATCACCGGGACCTTGGCTCTCTTTGCTGCTCTCTGGGCCAGAGTCCTAAAAAGGAATAAGTTCAGAGTAAAGAAAATGAGATACAAGACAAAACAGCAAGAATTGAAGAACTACAAGTACAACAAGAGAATCTTACTCTTCTTCTTCCTCGTCGGAGCTGAACGCGGAGAAGTCGAAATCCGGCTCACGTCCGGCGCGAGGAGGCAGAGGAGTAGGTTCCCTTGGCCGCTTGGCGGGAGCAGTGGCGGTGGTCTGAGACGACCCCACTCCGGCTGCCGCCATGGCGTGAGAAGCGGCAGGAGCAGAAGCGGTGGTCCGGGAGGGCCCCGCTCCAGTTGCCATCGCTACGTGAGGTGCTCCCGCGGCAACAGTGCTTGCCATGGTGGAGCGTGTCACGCAGCGCGGCGATTGTTGACTCGCCTACCGCTCCGCTACGTCACCGGCCTTGCAGAGACGCCTTCTTGGTGGGGATGGAGGCTCTACTTGCGGTGAGCTGCCTGAAGATGAGGAGGAAGAGGAGTTGATCTCCAGCGAGCCGCTCGTATCCTTGGCGGGCTCGCTCGACTCGACGCCGTGCCCGGCAAGCTCTTTCTTGCCGACGAGCTCCTCCCGCCCGGCACGACTTGCCGCCTCTACTGCATCTGCCTCCTCCACGGTGAATCCAAATTCGCCCGCGGCTGCGGTTGCCGCCGCCTCTTCCAGCCTAGTGGCAATGCGTGTCATCTCCGCATCGGTGGTGTCGCGGGCGAGGCTATCCTTTTCGTCGGAGCGGATCGGCACTTCTACCAAGCCATCGAAGAATTGCTGCACGACGTCGTCTGCAGGCTCTTGCCAAGTTGGGACAATTCCATGCGAATCGCACAGCGGCATCATTGCACGGATGCGATCGAGCGCGGAATTGTTGCACAGCGGAACGACACCCCCCGGCAACCTGAACACTTCGGGATGTTGAGGGTCATATTTGAACAGCTCCTGGAGCATCGAGTTGAGCTCCAGAACAGTGAAGTTGAAGTTGAGGCCCGGCCGCAGCCTCATGATATCCGCCGCATTCTTGAATTCCCAGGCGGGTCTCCCTCGTTCCTGCAAGGGGGCGATGCGGCAGCGAAGAAAATCTGTGCCAACAGCGCCTACAGTGAGCCCGGCAAGCCTGAGGCGTAGAATCCGGGTGACGGCAATCTTCAGCCTATCATCTTCCGGGGCCACGTCACTCCAATCGCTGCCGCGCGCTACTGGGGTTTGGCGCCGGGCGGTAAACGGTTGCGGGTTCTCCTCGTCAATCCAGCACCAGTCTGCTCTCCGTTCCTCCCACTTGCCGCGGAACTCTCCTTCCAGATAAGTGTCCTTCTTGCCGGCCCTTGAGATCCAGGCGATTCCGCCGGATAAAGGCTCTCCTCTCTCTACTCGGGGCATAAAGAAGTGGCGAAAAAGGGCTACATTGGGATGGACTCCGACAAAGTTTTCGCAGAGATGTGCGAAAACTGCCATGGTCAGAACGGCATTGGGGGTGAAGTCAAGGAGGTGGAACCCGTAGGTGTTCATAATATCACAGAAGAACTCAGAGAAAGGCGGGCAGAGCCCACAGTAGAAGAACAAGGCGAAGAATGGATAACCATTTGGAGCCGTTTTCCAAGCGGCAGCTGGAAGTACCTTCATGCGCGGGTGCGCTCGCGTCTCCGTCGACCAGAAGAGGTAGTAGTTCTCCCTCAGCTCCCTCGTGGCGAGCTTGGGGGGGGAAGACTGCCCGCTCCTTTCGCAACGCCGCAAGCCGCTGCGCCTCGGTCGACTTCACAACCTTCCCCTTGTCGGCTTTCGGAGCCATGGCGGAAGTGGTGGAGGAGGTCGACGGCGTCGGTGGTGCTGGTGGCGATGGGGGGCGGGGCGCTGCTCTCTTTCAGATTCGGGAAGACGAGGGAGCGGCGGTGATTTCCGAGACTGAAGCAGCAACCGGCGAATGGGCGAACTACCCCTGTTTCCCCTACTTATAAAGAGGGAGAGGGCGGACGTTCCGCATTTCCGAATAAAGAAACCACCCACGATCTCTCCCACGACGCCGCATTCAACGCGTGCCGTTCAGGGAGGGCGCGGTGGATACGGGGAGAGATACGGCGTAACCTAGGCCGCGCGTGCCTGTGCCCTGTTTTGGGCCTGGCCCAACAGCGCTCAGCACCGTGTATGGCCCGGGCCCGGGGCTCCTGTCGGTGTACTAGAGTAGGGGTACCTTAGTATCCCGAACTTGTGCACGGGCAGTCGCAGCATCCCGCGGCAAGGCTTGCCGGGTGACCGCCAAGGTCCTCCGTGGTTCCTTTGGAGCCATTCAAGAACAAAGTATCCAAGCCAAGGAGACAAGACCCCGGCAAGAGGAGCTTGCTGGGAAGGCCAACCAAGGCATCTCAAGGAACTTGCCGCGACGCGCCACGCGTCTCGGCAAGGCCCGGTGAGCGACAAGCTCCCGGACGCGACAAGACAACGACCGCAGCAAGGCGCTTGCCGCGGCAAGCAGCCACTCTGCGCCCGCGCTCCAGCACATCCACCAACGTGTCGCTCTGGTACCCTTCTAGGCGTACGTGGCGGGAGGCTGTGTAGCCAGGGGTGCGCGGTGGCAAGCGGCGCTGACAAGATCGCCATCGTGGCGAGCGGTGGCGTCCCTGACGGTCCCTTTTGCACTATTTAGACGACGCAGACTGGCATTTAATGCCCTTGTCCCCTGCCGTCAGTGTTAGGTATGATACACTGTAGCAGCTAGCTGTACCTACCGCAGCACCTTTCCATTTTTGCCCTTGTCTACGCTGCCACCTGTCGGTGACCCCTTGAGCATATAAAAGGAGGCCCATGCGCAACGTAGAGGGGGGGAGCTGGTTAGAAAAAGAGAACACTCACGCTCGGTCTCATTAGCTGCTAGAGTGTACTGTAGCACTCCGCGCTCCCGAGCAAGAACTCAATACAAACCACAAAGCAGGAGTAGGGTTTTACGCATCCATGCGGCCCGAACCTGGGTAAACCGCTCGTGTGCTTCGCCTCGATCCGCTCTTCGTGCGACCTCCGCCCCCGCCGAACCGAAAGGGACTCGGTCCGCCGGTCCCATAGGTGCTCGTGGATCAGAACCCCGGCACGTGTAGGCACCGGATCAATGATGGATAATTATGCCGGATGCGGTTCATCATGTAACAGTCATAACATAGGGTGACACAGAACTAGCTCCAATTCATCAATGTAATGTAGGCATGTATTCCGTATATAGTCATACGTGCTTATGGAAAAGAACTTGCATGACATCTTTTGTCCTACCCTCCCGTGGCAGCGGGGTCCTATTGGAAACTAAGAGATATTAAGGCCTCCTTTTAATAGAGAACTGGAACAAAGCATTAGCACATAGTGAATACATGAACTCCTCAAACTATGGTCATCACCGGGAGTGGTCCCGATTATTGTCACTTCGGGGTTGCCGGATTATAACACATAGTAGGTGACTATAGACTTGCAAGATAGGATCAAGAACTCACATATATTCATGAAAACATAATAGGTTCAGATCGAAATCATGGCACTCGGGCCCTAGTGATAAGCATTAAGCATAGCAAAGTCATAGCAACATCAATCTTAGAACATAATGGATACTAGGGATCAAACCCTATCAAAACTAACTCGATTACATGATAAATCTCATCCAACCCATCACCGTCCAGCAAGCCTATGATGGAATTACTCACGCACAGCGGTGAGGATCATGAAATTGGTGATGGAGGATGGTTGATGATGATGACGGCAACGAATCCCCCTCTCTGGAGCCCCGAACGGACTCCAGATCAGCCCTCCCGAGAGGTTTTAGGGCTTGGCGGCGGCTCCATATCGTAAAACGCGATGATTTCTTCTCTCTGATTTTTTTCTCATCAAAACTCAATATATGGAGGTGGAGTTGGAGTCGGAGATGCAACAGGGGGCCCACGAGGTAGGGGGGCGCGCCCCCCACCCTCGTGAGAAGGGTGTGGGCCCCCTAGTCTTCATCTTTGGCGAGGATGTTTTTATTTTTTCTAATATGTTCCATGGAGTTTTAGGTCATTCCGAGAATATTTGTTTTCTGCACATAAAACAACACCATGGCAATTCTGGTGAAAACAGCGTCAGTCTGGGTTAGTTCCATTCAAATCATACAAGTTAGAGTCCAAAACAAGGGCAAAAGTGTTTGGAAAAGTAGATATGATCGAGACGTATCATGATGATCAGAACTCAGGGGTGACGATGGAATGCATGACCGGCAGTGACAACGAGGCAACTAAGAGATTTTACGGAAGGGTCGAGGAGATCTGGGAGCTTGACTACTCTGGACTGCACAACACGACGATGTTCCGTGTCAGATGGGCTAAGAATGTCGAAAGAGAAAACAGGTATTTCACTACCATGACTATACCCAACGCCAAGAGCACCACCGTGAAGGCTATCGCAAAAAACGAGCCATGGGTACATGCTAAGCATGTGACACAATGCTTCTTCATAACCGACCCGTGCAATCCCAGTCATGTTGTCGTGAGGAGAGGCAAAAGGAACATCATTGGAATGGATGGAGTCGCCAACGAGGAAGACTACGACCAGTACGGCAACCCAATGAGGGAAGATGGCGATGACGATGAAGTATACGTCAAAAGAAGAATCAATACTACATTACCTAAGAAAAATCGTACTCCATGGAAAAGGAAAAGTCACAATGAGGAGCTAAATTATTCTTCAACGAACAAGAAGGGAAAGAAGCTCACTCAAAAATGAAAATGTCAACGCTGAGGAACCGTATGTTATCGGTCAAATGATGTAATATATATGTTCCTATTTTGTATACACACTTAGCCATTATGCATGGGTCCAATGATGTAGTATATATGTTCCTATTTTGTATACATACTTAACCGTCAAATGATGCAATATATATCGCCTTCCCTTCGTTCACTTCTCTCGGAAAAAAAGTGAGAGAAAATAAAGGAAAACAAAATAGAAGAAAACCGACAGGAAAACTGCTATAGGTACTGGTTATAGCAGTAGCGCTTTTCTGAAAAAGAGCTACACCTAGTCAAAGTAGCAGTAGCGGTTTCCTTATAAAACCGCTATAGCTACCTGTAATAGCAGTAGCGCGTTAGGTTTAAACGCGCTATTGCTATGTCCACTTAACCCCCAAAATCCTTCTCTCTCTGCTTCATCCCACCTATTTTCCCCCCAAATCCCCACTCTCTCTTCCCCCGTCGCGCTGCCGGAGCCCTACCCTCGCCGCGCCCCTGCGCTCTCCCCCGACCCTGGCTCCAACGCTCGCCCCTGACCCCGGCTCTCGACCCTGACTCCGACCCCAGCCCCGACCCCGACCCCTCCCAACCTCGGCCGTCGTCGGGCCTGCACCCTTTGTAAGCCCCCAACTGCTCCTCCTCTCTCTGCTAGCTAGGGTTCTTTGGTTAATTTACTTAGGTTTTGTAACACCCCAAAATTTTGGTGGAATTATCTTTTGATTTCAGAACCACTCTTTTCCTTGATATTGTGGAGTTTTCACCCCAAGTGAAAACCTTTCAAAAATATTGTTGGACTTGTTTACCCTATCAAGAAAAACATTTCTTTTATTAGTGGATTTATTTGCATAATTATTTTCCTTGAGCTTTATCTCTTTAGAAATGATTTCTCATAAGTTTTGGAGCCTCTTTTGCACTACAACCCTTTGGTAAAATTAGTTATAAGTTTCACCAAAATTTGGAGATGTCATGGGATGCTCCCACATCACTTTTATGCAAAAATCTCTATTAGTCATTTGGAAATTTTGAGATCTACCCCAAATTTTCAAATCTGATCCAGTTTGTAAAATTGCACTACAACCTTTTTAAATATTTCTTTAAAGCTTCCAACAAAATTAGGGGATGTTAGTAGTAATGTATAATTCAACTTTATGCAAAAACCCATTAATGTTCTTTGAAAATTTTGAGCAAAACATCCTCTTTTGCTCTCTGGTCCAGTTTGGCATTTTCTACTACAACCCTAGTTTATTTTGCTCTAGTGCCCATGAGATTTTCCCTGCTTATAGTCCACCCTTCAAAACCCTTAAGTCCAGGAGAGTGGAACCATTGGAGTATTTCTGGTCCATGAAATAATGCCCTTTAGTTTCTGTCCAGATTTGGTTTTCTCAAAAACTTGCACTAACAAGTTTCTGGTTTTGCCAAACTAACCTTGCCACCCTCTTAGTCATCTAAAGAGACTTTGGTCTGGAGTTTTTGGTCACCCCAAGAGTTTCCTAGATGCCCTTAGCATTCTGTCAAGCACCTTGTGTGCATGGTCAGATTTGACAAAGTTTTTAGTTTGCACATTGGACCTGCTTGCTTTCCTAACCAGCTTGTCGACTAAACTCCTATCTACCACTAACCTAGACCTGTTTACTACTTGCATCATTCGAGCTCTCTAACACACGTTGGCATTTCGACAAGCATGTAGCGTGCGTGCTCTGGGCGCGCCCAGACACGCGCATGCAGCTGAGCCGCCGCGTCGTGCCCCTGACCCTTGCTCGCCCGCAGGGCCAAACCCTGGCCTCGCCCGCTCACCAGAACCATCCAGGCCACCACTGGAGCCCCGCAGCGCTGCCGTCAAGTCGGCCGTGGCAGCTAGCGGATGGCCACGGTAGGCCTCTGCCATGGACGGCGCCGCCCGAGCCATACACGCGCGCCAGCTCGCCCCCTTGAGCAGTGGGGAGTTTGTCAGAATGCGCCAACCAACTCCAATCGCCTCCACGTCGCCCTGCTGCAACAGAACGGCGGTTCGCCGGCGCTCTTATCCGCAGCCGCGGGAACCGACCTCTCCGGGCTATAAATAGCCCTCCTGTTCATGCCTAAGCTCGTCAGCAGCCTCGTTCGAGCAGTAGGAAGCCCCCCTCCTCCCCAGTTGGCCAGAGGCCCTCCCCTTCCCCTCGACCATGCGGAGCCTCCCAACCTCTCAGCTTTGACTGGGAACCATCTTAGCCCAAACCCCCAATTCCTCCTGAGACGCCGTTTGCCGCAGAGCTCGCCGCCGGCGACTCCCTTCCTCCACGCCGTCCAGTCGACCACTGAAAGGACCGCCCTGTACCAGCGGATCCATCCCTGCCCTCCAAGTCCCGCGAGGATCCACCAATCACCGGCGCTGATCTCCGAAGCCCCGCCTCTGCTCGGCCAGAGGAGGAAGGAGGCTCGGGCGACTGGTCAAACCTGACCAGTGGGCCCAAGGGACCCACTGTCAGTGACCCCGAGCCGGTCCGCGCTGGTTTAAGTGGAGGCGTAAACCCAGAAGTACGTCTCCTCCGTCCCGAAAATGTATCCTCTCCAAACCGTTTTTCTTTTTCTGTTTTAATTAGAAACAGGTTTTGACTGAACTTTGACAGTCTATAACTTTTAAAATATAAGTCCATTTGATTTGATTCTTTTTCTATTGTTCCTCAAATTCTGTCTAGTTTATTTCCATATTTATTTTGGAAATTTTCCAAAACAACTTTTTGTACTGTTTTGAAACTATGTGTTAATTCAAAACTTTCTTAAAATAGGATTATGGAGAGGGAAGAAAACTTTCAAAAGTTTTGGAATACACCCTGCCTATCCACAGCTTGAAGGCAAGCATTCTGAACCCTGGCGTAATATTTGTTGTGTGTTATTTGATACGGTTACAACACCATCTTGACACGAAGTATTCATTATTTATGTGACGATATGATTATACTCATGAGTTCGCAAAATGAAGATTTCTTGCGGTTCAAATTTGATATGCTTGTGATAGTAATCACCCTCGTATGCCTTTCATGCCCAGCGGAAGGATCCCGGGAAAGCCTCTGTCTTGGGTAGACACGAGCTTGTCCCTAGTTCTTCGTCAAGATGGGTGTGTCTGGTAAGGCATGGTGAGGTATGATGAGTGGTGGTTCCGTCTGATTGGTGAGAGATATAATTCTTATGCTTATCATGTAGGAAATGCTTTAACCTCCTGAGTCGACCATAGATCGAGTCTTGTTCCAGTAACCCCCGTACTTGTCTCGTACTACCACTTGTCCCTGCCATAGGCAGGGTACGGTTCAGTTAATTGTCAACCCCTTCCTAGCACACACCGTACAGAGAGGCCATGGTGGAACATACCGGCTGCATCCGGTAGGCATGCCACCTGGTCCGGGGGCATGGGTGTTTCGGTTGGAGCCGAAGGGGGTAGCTCCCCTAGTTTGCGCGCGTTATAAATTTTATGATCCCATGTTAGTCGAGGTTGTAGCCTCCCCACTTAGAGTTTCGCTTAACGGGTGTCGTGGGTGATTCCAGACACCGGTAAGTTAGGCTGGTGCGTGTAGTTAGGTGTGTTTTCAATTAAAAAACCGTAGACGGAATTAGTCTCGACGGACTAAAGGAATCCGTTACTCGTGGGTAAAGAGTACACCCTCTGCAGAGATTATATCTATTCGAATAGCCATGTCCATGGTTAAGGACTACAGTCTGGGATGGGTCAAGTGTCGGTCTTAGTGTTGGTCTTCGGAGGAAAAGAATTGCTAAACCAAAACAAGGATCATGTCTTGTGACTCATGATGATTATGATTACTATTATTATGGACTAACCATTTGCATTATTTGAATTATCGAGTGTCCTTGGGACGGTTCTACCTCTTGGATATTCACTGTGATTAATTTTCATATAAGCCCTTTATGTGGTGTCGCAGAGACGCCCGACTGTGGCATGCTTGTTGTTCATTTACTTTATAAGCCCTTTATATGGTGTCGCAGAGACGCCTGACTGTGGCATGCTTGTTGTTCATTTACTTTATAAGCCCTTTATGTGGTGTCGCACAGACGCCCGACTGAGGCATGCTTTATATTATTATCCCTTCGAGGCGTCGCTTCAGACACCCGATCGGTGCACTCTATTTCTACTCTCTTATTGCAGATTCATGTTGTAAATAACCCGCTTGCGTGCATCATGGATTTTCATTTCGTGACTAACGTTGTGATCATGAAATATTTCAGAGCATGATTATCATTTGTTATATTATACCTGTGTTCATAATGTTTGCGAGTACATTCAAAAGTACTCATTGGCTTGCCCCTGGCTATTGTCTTGGCCAGATTTCTTGCGTGGAGAGGAGCGTCGCGATGACAACCCCGGAACCTACGCAATGGTGATAGCAGCCTCGTGAAGATAGGAGTTATCCAGGTCAGCTGTTCCTGTGGGAAATGGAGTCCCATAGACGCTGATGATCCGCAAACCGCTTCTGCCATCAACCACTAGACACCATTTGTTGTACTCATAGGCCAGAATAGTCTTGTACTACATTTTGTATTTTGCTTTGAGTTTTTGTATCAAGTTGGTGTCTCATCAGCTAACAGTAATCCTAGGGCTGGTGAGCACAAGGGCCATTTTCTGGGCAAATTAATATCCCGAAAACCTGGTCCTGACAATCTTGGTATCAGAGCCAGGCTGACCATTGGCTAATCCTATCTTGGCCAGGTCAATAAACCTAGGTAAATCCACCCACCAGACCTTAACCTAACCCCGGCCAAGCTTCTCGTGTAAGATAGCCACATAGTGACCCCGACACCATTTGGCAGTCGGTGCCTAACCTATCAGCCTAGCCTGTCGATCACACGCCAGTGACCGACACCTAAAATGTCCCATTCGCAAGCATGCGAAGGAAGACTCCGTCCCCTTTTTCTATAAAAAGGGCACGCTAGCCACAACCCAGCACAGCACAGCCTCTACGCCAAAACCAAGCTAAAATGCCTGGACCCGTTGTTCATAATGAGATCACAGCAACCAACCTTGGAGGTTTTGTGACCGTGTTAGCAAACCTCACCCGCCGTGCCTTTGCATTAGAAGAGCCCCCAGAATATGTCGTGTACCAAGGGACCATGAGCGGTGAGAGCCGTCAATTCTGGGCCACTGTGCATGTCTATGGTAGAGGTCTATCGCCAGAACGCCCCTACAGGTTCACCAGAAGAACAACTTCCTTTGAGCCACAAGCCATTCAACAAGCTGCTCGAGAGGCTATAGTTCAACTCCGGCACTTGTCACCCAGAGTTAACTGCCGCTCGTTCTATTACTACCCCAGCCGTGACGGATATGGTAGACCACCCCAGGTTGCCAATGGAGATCACGAGACGGATCCTGCATTGTTGCATCAGGTGCGCTATGTAAGTGCACTAGAGGAACTATTCGATCAAATCACCCTCGATCTGATCGCAGCCCGTGGAGAACTGATTCGCCAAGCCCTGGCAAGAAGAGGAGATGAGCCCGACGCCTGTAACCCAGTCGTACTATTCAGAAAACTGATCGAGTCCTTGAGGTCTGCCCCAGCCATCGACCAAAACACTTTGGTGTCCCCAGAAGTGCTTCGTCGCCTTTTGGGAACACGCTCCAACGGGGTCGTGGCTAACAACCCCTGCGGTGGTCATCATCGCTACCCCGACCCTGTAGCTCCTCAACCCCCTCCAGCTAACCCCGACGGTGAAACCCGTGGAGAAGCCTCGGCGTCCACAAGGCATGCCCGCTTAGATATAAATGAGGTAGACTAAGTCACTCGAGTAGTACCGAGTCTTAGTATGTCCACTCCATGTAATTGTGTGATCTTGTATCGCCATAATTAAATACTGTTTGCTTATGCGCCCCTATTTTAAATAATAGCCATGCATAAGTATGTTGGCGTACGATTGCATTTTCATTTTAATTTCGGGCGTAGCTACCAAAAACCATCCCGACGACACCCATAGTAATACGTCACTCTTGTGAGATATGTGTATCTATGGCATTAACCCCGGCCCCATAGAGCAGAACCGACTGACTAGTTGCCCCTCACCATGATAAATGACCCAGCCCAGATGCTGTATAAAAGGCCACCTCGTGACCTTACCAAGCATCCCTCACCTTGTGCACAACTCTCACAGCCATTTCTTTGCCATGCCGAGCCCTAGTATTTATCTGAGAACTCCAGATGCAACCCCAGGTAGTTTTGTTAAAATATTGTGGGACTTTACTTGCAGTACCATGAGTTCTACCCATCCACCCCAGTACGAGTTGCTCAAATCAAGGATCACCCCATCCACCTCGAAATATTGGGCAGTGGTGCACATCCCTCCCGCAAACCCAGACCAAGACCCAACGGAAGTCTGTTTCATGGGGAAATCTATGCCAACCCCGCAAATGGCCATAGAAGCTGCTGCGTACGAAGCGCTTGCTCACCTTCGATTCGCGGTACCCTATGCCAGCGAACGAGGGTATTATTACTTTCCGAGTCGTGCAGCACCCGGAGAAGTAGCATCGTTTCCCTATGGATGAATCGAGAGAGACCCAGTACTGGCCAACCTTGCCCAGTATGTCATCGCTCAAGAGCATTTGGCCCAGCGAGTAATGGGTTATCTCCAAACCCTCAGATCGCCATTGGCAGGCCACTGAGGCCCGACCAGGAGAGACGCATTCATCGACTAGTCAATCCGCTTCCCCCGATAGAAGAAGAGTGTGCCCCAGTGCCAGAGATGTTTTCTCAGGACCCTGTCCTTTTGCCTTTTTCATTGTAGACGTCACTGCTATGTTTATTGTCCCAGCCTTTATTTATGTGTTGCAACATATGCATGGTATCCTAAATTTGTGCGACAAATTAAATAATTGGTTTCAATTAACGTCAGTAGTTTTTACTGCTGTTAATTTTGATTAACAAATTTCACTCTCGGTAAATTCCGAAGTGAGATTTTTTTCCCTGAGTTGTTGCAGCGTATATCTCTTCACGACATAGATTTTTATTCACGCAGCACCACGACCGCAGACTCACAACCCCAACCACTCGACCGCGTGCACTAATTGCAAATCCGCGTACACATGTTGCATCTAACTGATTTTCTCCCTAACACACCATAGTCTCTGAAGGAAAGATTTGTGGGTTATTAATCGGGTGCAAGTTGCCTGCAGCACACCGACAGCAGTTAGCACCCGACACCAGCACCTAATCCTCATGATCGCCGCCGCCACGGAGAGCTAACACTCGAGCAGCAGCATCACGACGATCATCGAGGATCATCGCGCACAAGAGCACGGAGAACCCCAGCAACGTCGCCAACCCTCCGCACACCAGGATCATGTACCAGTCCGGCATCACCTCCGCCATTAGAGTCTTGTCTCGAGCTCCTGCAAACAGAAATGGAAGAGAAGGAAGGAGAAGGAGAAGCGAGGCCAGGTGTGAGGAAGAAGAAAGGAGCACCTCGGTCATTTTATAGCTCGGGATCGGTGTACGGTGGGCGAAGTCCACCAGCGCCGCTCGTCGCTCGATCGCCGGTGTTCGGAGGTGAATCCGCGAGCAGTGCCGACAGCGCACTGGCCTGCGAGGTGAGTGCATGCTGCACTAGCAGCTAGCATGCCGCGCACTACCGCAGTACGGCCTAGATGCCCTACGCGCTAGACGTCGCCGGTGGAGAAAGCGCGGGAAAGCGCACGAGAGAGAGGAAGAAGAGAGGGCCAGAGGTAGAAGAAGAGACTGACAGCGGGCCCCGGGTCCTCCCGTCAGCTAGAGAGAGCACTGTGCTCTCGGGTGCGACCAGCGTATTTTTTGAAATTTATAATTTAATTCTAAATCTTCTGGAACCAAAAGTAGAAATATCTCGTTTTCCCCCAACCATGGATTTTTTCCACGCACCGCCAGTATTCCACACTGTAGTTTCGCACCACTTATTTTCTCATTCACTGTAGCAACATTTTTTTGCATGAGTACGATGGTTATTTTTGTGATATTACATTGAGATAGTAGGAGTAATTCTTTTTCAAAGCAGCCCTTAGCTAATCTCGAGGACGAGATTTTTCTTAAGGGGGTAGTGTTGTAACACCCCAAAATTTTCAACCATGATTTATTTATTAAAATTTTGCCAAGAAATTAAATTTTCATTTTGGTGGAATTATCTTTTGATTTCAGAACCACTCTTTTCCTTGATATTGTGGAGTTTTCACCCCAAGTGAAAACCTTTCAAAAATATTGTTGGACTTGTTTACCCTCTCAAGAAAAACATTTCTTTTATCAGTGGATTTATTTGCATAATTATTTTCCCTGAGCTTTATCTCTTTAGAAATGATTTCTCATAAGTTTTGGAGCCTCTTTTGCACTACAACCCTTTGGTAAAATTAGTTATAAGTTTCACCAAAATTTGGAGATGTCATGCGATGCTCCCACATCACTTTTATGCAAAAATCTCTTTTAGTCATTTGGCAATTTTGAGCTCTACCCCAAATTTTCAAATCTGATCCAGTTTGTAAAATTGCACTACAACCTATTTAAATATTTCTTTAAAGCTTCCACCGAAATTAGGGGATGTTAGTAGTAATGTATAATTCAACTTTATGAAAAAACCCATTAATGTTCTTTGAAAATTTTGAGCAAAACATCCTCTTTTGCTCTCTGGTCCAGTTTGGCATTTTCTACTGCAACCCTAGTTTATTTTGCTCTAGTGCCCATGAGCTTTTGCGTGCTTATAGTCCACCCTTCAAAACCCTTAAGTCCAGGAGAGTGGAACCATTGGAGTATTTCTGGTCCATGCAATAATGCCCTTTAGTTTCTATCCAGATTTGGTTTTCTCAAAAACTTGCACTAACAAGTTTCTGGTTTTGCCAAACTAACCTTGCCACCCTCTTAGTCATCTAAAGAGACTTTGGTCTGGAGTTTTTGGCCACCCCAAGAGTTGCCTAGATTCCCTTGGCATTCTGTCAAGCACCTTGTGTGCATGGTCAGATTTGACATAGTTTTTAGTTTGCACATTGGACCTGCTTGCTTTGCCTGCACATTGGACATAGTTTCAGATTTGACATAGTTTTTATATTGCCCCAGAGCGCATGTTTTGCACGCGCACACAGCCGAGCCGCCGCGTCGTGCCCCTGACCCTTGCTCGCCCCCAGGGCCACACCCTGGCCTCGCCCGCTCACCAGAACTATCCAGGCCGCCCCTGGAGCCCCACAGCGCCGCCGTCAGGTCGGCCGTGGCAGCTAATGGACGGCCACAGTAGGCCTCTGCCATGGACGGCACCGCCCGAGCCATACGCGCGCGCCAGCTCGCCCCCTTGAGCAGTGGGGAGTTCGTCGGAATGCGCCAACCAGCTCCAATTGCCTCCACGTCGCCCTGCTGCAACAGAACAGCAGTTCGCCGGCGCTCTTATCCGCAGCCACGGGAACCGACCTCTCCGGGCTATAAATAGCCCTCCCGTTCATGCCTAAGCTCGTCAACAGCCTTGTTCGAGCAGTAGGAAGCCCTCCTCCTCCCCACTTGGCCAGAGGCCCTCCCCTTCCCCATCTCCGGTAGGTTCGGCCGCCACCACGATCCGGTAAAATCCGGCCAAGACCGAGGACCCCTAACCTCTCCCGTGCTTCCATCCCCTTCCCCTCGACCGTGCGGAGCCTCCCAACCTCTCAGCTTCGACTGGGAACCACCATAGCCCAACCCCCAATTCCTCCCGAGACGTCGTCCGCCGCAGAGCTCGCCGCCAGCGACTCCCTTCGTCCCCGCCGTCCAGTCGACCACCGAAAGGACCGCCCTGGACCAGCGGATCCATCCCTGCCCTCGGAGTCCTGCGAGGAGCCACCAATCGCCGGTGTTGATCGCCGGAGCCCCGCCTCTGCTCGGCCAGAGGAGGAAGGAGGCGCGGGCGACTGGTCAAACCTGACCAGTGGGCCCAAGGGACCCACTGCCAGTGACCCCAAGCTGGCCCGCGTTTGTTTAAGTGGAGGCGTAAACCTAGAAGTACGTCTCCTCCGTCCGGAAAACGTATTCTCTCCAAACCGTTTTTCTTTTTCTGTTTTAAGTAAAAACAGGTTTTGACTGAACTTGGACTGTCTATAACTTTTAAAATATAAGTCCATTTGATTAGATTCTTTTTCTGTTGTTCCTCAAATTTTGTCTAGTTTATTTCCATATTTATTTGAAAATTTTCCAAAACAACTTTTTGTACTGTTTTGAAACTATGTGTTAATTCAAAACTTTCTTAAAATAGGATTATGGAGAGGGAAGAAAACTTTCAAAAGTTTTGGAATACACCCTGCCTATCCACAGCTTGAAGGCAAGCATTCTAAACCCTGGCGTAATATTTGTTGTGTGTTGTTTGATACGGTTACAACACCATCTTGACACGAAGTATTCGTTATTTTATGTGACGATATGATTATACTCATGAGTTCGCAAAATGAAGATTTCTTGCGGTTAAAATTTGATATGCTTGTGATAGTAATTACCCTCATATGCCTTTCATGCCCAGCGGAAGGATCCCGGGAAAGCCTCTGTCTTGGGTAGACACGAGCTTGTCCCTAGTTCTTCGTCAAGATGGGTGTGTCTGGTAAGGCATGGTGAGGTATGATGAGTGGTGGTTCTGTCTGATTGGTGAGAGATATAATTCTTATGCTTATCATGCAGGAAATGCTTTAACATCCTGAGTCGACCATAGATCGAATCTTGTTCCAGTAACCCCCGTACTTGTCTCGTACTACCACTTGTCCCTGCCATAGGCAGGGTACGGTTCAGTCAATTGTCAACCCCTTCCTAGCACACACCGTACAGAGAGGCCATGGTGGAAGATACCGGCTGCATCCCCTAGTTTGCACGCGTTATAAATTTTATGATCCCATGTTAGTCGAGGTTGTAGCCTCCCCACTTAGAGTTTCGCTTAACGGGTGTCGTGGGTGATTCCAGACACCGGTAAGTTAGGCTGGTGTGTGTAGTCAGGTGTGTTTTCAATTAAAAAACCGTAGACGGAATTAGTCTCGACGGACTAAAGGAATCCGTTACTCGTGGGTAAAGAGTACACCCTCTGCAGAGATTATATCTATTCGAATAGCCATGTCCATGGTTAAGGACTACAGTCTGGGATGGGTCAAGTGTCGGTCTTAGTGTTGGTCTTCGGAGGAAAAGAATTGCTAAACCAGAACATGGATCATGTCTTGTGACTCATGATGATTATGATTACTATTATTATGGACTAACCATTTGCATTATTTGAATTATTGGGTGTCCTTGGGACAGTTCTACCTCCTGGATATTCACCGTGATTAATTCTCATATAAGCCCTTTATGTGGTGTCGCAGAGACGCCCGACTGTGGCATGCTTGTTGTTCATTTACTTTATAAGCCCTTTATGTGGTGTCGCAGAGACGCCCGACTGTGGCATGCTTGTTGTTCATTTACTTTATAAGCCCTTTATGTGGTGTCGCACAGACGCCCGACTAGGGCATGCTTGTTATATCTTTTATTTATAAGCCCTGTATGTGGTGTCGCTCAGACGCCCGACTGAGGCATGCTTTATATTATTATCCCTTCGAGGTGTCGCTTTAGACACCCGATCGGTGCACCCTATTTCTACTCTCTTATTGCAGATTCATGTTGTAAATAACCCGCTTGCGTGCATCATGGATTTTCATTTCGTGACTAACGTTGTGATCATGAAATATTTTAGAGCATGATTATCATTTGTTATATTATACCTGTGTTCATAATGTTTGCGAGTACATTCAAAAGTACTTACTGGCTTGCCCCTGGCTATTGTCTTGGTCAGATTTCTTGCGTGGAGAGGAGCGTCGCGATGACAACCCCGGAACCTACGCAATGGTGATAGCAGCCTCATGAAGATAGGAGTTATCCAGGTCAGCTGTTCCTGTGGGAAATGGAGTCCCATAGACGTTGATGATCCGCAAACCGCTTCCGCCATCAACCACTAGAGACCATTTGTTGTACTCATAGGCCATAATGGTCTTGTACTACATTTTGTATTTTGCTTGGAGTTTCTGTATCAAGTTGGTGTCTCATCAGCTAACAGTAATCCTGGGGCTGGTGAGCACAAGGTCCATTTTTTGGGAAAATTAATATCCCGAAAACCCGATCCTGACAGGTTTTAGTTAGGGCAGTAGGTTGATTAGGTTATTTATTTAGTTAGTTAATTAGAATTACTATTTAAAAAACAGAATTAGTTTAAGCAATTGTCCAAATAAACATCCCTTGTTAAAGCAAATTTAGGTAGGCTGAATTTTACTTTAAAATATTGTTATGACTTCTTGCATTTTTCTTCAAATTCTATATTTTCTTCCATTTATATGCAAATTTGAAGTGAACATGTGATGTTTTGGACATGTCATATTTGCAATTTGGACATGTCATTTGGACATGTGATGTTTTGGACATGTCATACCTGAAAAATGGTAATTATGTGCAGGGTAAATGATCCGACTGGCCTATGTTACACCGGAATGTTGATTCATTTCCGTTCCGGTGAATTTCCGGCGCTCGATATGTCCATCTTTTAGCAAAGGTCATGCCAAAATTTTCCATGAATTTTGGCATGACTTGTGCTAGATAGTAGGCATATCGAGAGCCAGGAGTTGCTGGGAAACAACATTCCGGCAAACATAGATCTTTTTATGCATTTCTCATTTTTCATAGTTTTAGAATTAAACGAGGAGACTTAATCATAGTCGCAAACACACATATTTCCATTCTTGCACAACTCTTTTTTTGCTCACCTATCTGTCGAGAGGGATATTGAGCACCTTCTTATAATTAGCTAGTAGCTCTAGATAGTGAGGTACCTACATAAATATAGCTCCAACTAGCTAGGGAGCGAGGGAGAGAGCTATGAGAGGGAGGAGGGAGGGCATTAATGGAGGGGGTGGTGGAGGGGCAAAGAAGAGAAAGGGGAGAAGGGGCAAAAGAAAGGAAGAGGAAGGAGGGAGGGCATTAATGGAGGGGTGGTGGAGGGGCAAAGAAGAGAAAGGGAGGAGGGGCAAAAGGAAGGAAGAGAAAGGAGGGAGGGCATTAATGGAGGGGGGTAGGAGGGGCAAAGAAGAGGGGAAGCATTGAAGAACAAGCAAGTGCAAGAGGGAGGGGGAGAAAGAAAGTTGGGAAGAAGAAGAGGGGGAAAAGGTGGCAGATATTTTGGCTGGCGACCATAGCAGTAGCGCGGGGCACCAAGGCATGCTACTGCTATGTGTGTCAGCCAAAATATCTACTGGTAAGTAAAACTACCTATAGCGCTTGTCCAAAACCCATGCTACTGGTAAAAGATTACACATAGAAGAAGTAGCGGTAGCGCTTCTTGGTGGACATGCGCTACTGCTATTTTCTTAACAGTACCGCTTGTTAGAGTACCAACGCTGCTACTATTTTTTGGCCGGGGGTGTGGTGTGGCTAACTTACCAGTAGCTTGCCTGTTGGAAACCCACGCTACTGCTAAGCTGTACTAGTAGCGCGCTTTATAACAGACGCTAGTGGCACCTATCAGTAGCGTGGGGTCCTTAACACGCGCTACTGGTAAACTTCTATGTATAAGCCTTTTCCTAGTAGCGGCCGCCCTCCACCATTTACACCCCTTGTCATATTTTCGTAGTGCTTAGGTGAAGCCATGCGTAGATCACTTCACCATCACTGTCACCACGCCGTCCTGCTACCGAAACTCATCTACTACCTTGCCGTCTTGGTGGATCAAGAAGGCGGAGGACATCATCGAGCTGAACGTGTGTAGAACGCGGAGGTGCCGTACGTTCGATACTTGATCGGTTGGAGCGCGAAGAAGTTTGACTACATCAACCGCGTTGTTAAACGCTTCCGCTTACAGTCTACGAGGGTACATAGACACACCCTCCCCTCTCATTGCTATGCATTTCCATGGATAGATCTCACGTGTGCATAGAAATTTTTTGTTTTCCCTGCAACGTCTCCCAACAGTTGGTCTCATCGAGTTGAACAAAATTTCTTTCGAATAATCTCAATCAAATATTCCATGCAGAAGTGTCAAACTACTAGTCTACTGGGAGAGACTTGTGGCGAAAGTTGGCCATCTGGGCCGTGCAAGCTGGGCCAGCCTGTTAGTATGTCAACACGACATAGGCCAGACACGGTACGACACGTGCTAAGTGGGTCATGCTTGGCACGCGACACACCTTGGGATGTGCCTGGGCTGTTGGGCATGGCATGGCATGGCCTGTTTATCCTTGTGTTGTGCCTGGGCTGCTAGGCGCATCATGCGGACCAGCACAACACGACCCATTTACTAATCATGCCCCTGTGGGCCGTGTCGTGTCAGGCACGATTAGAATGTGTTGGGTCGTGTCGTGCCAAGTTGGCTCATTTGGCCAGATTTGGTTGTGGCAACCTATCCTCGCATGACATGACTAAAAGAATGGAGTCCATACTTTCCTACTTTGAAATTCGAATTAAGCTCTATTAATGCGTCAACAACACATTTAAGTAATCCTATGGGGCCATTCAATCAAATTGAGCAAGCTGAAAGGAGGACAAGACATGTGTCTGCCCATATAATCACTTCCTAATCCTGCGTGTCAACAACTGCAAGGGGTGAGAACTCACCTATAACAACCCTACCATGAATTAATCTCTTGGGTACAAAGAACTCCCCTCCAATATCCACCACATGGTCTAAGCAAGAGGATGGGAAATGGTCAAAGACTTAGGATTGCCTTTTTGACCCTCTCTCATTAATTCAACTATACCTAGAATTTATTTATGCATCGAACCTAACCCTTTATCCTTCATGAAAGCCATCTTAATATTATGGCTTTTCTATGACTCAATCATCAAAGAAGACATGCATAAATTGAAATACCAATTTCTTTCCCCCTCTTTTTGCTTGTGTCTGTGAGGGGGGGGGGGGTCTCTGACCACCTTTACCTCATTTCTATTGGACTAAAACCATGCTCATATACTCATGAATACCATTAGTCAAGTAATCACTTGTCATTGACACTAAAATACATATGGGGGAAAATATGTTCTGTTAGAACGTACATAGAAGATGCACCATGCACGTACAGTACCGTTACATTGTTCGCATCTGACTAGATCGTTTAGTTTAATGATTTATGTGCTTTATTTTCTATGTATGCTGACAACCACCTGAGCTCTTAATGATATTGCCTGCCCGCCTGCCACTCTGATCGAACGGAAGCGAAAAAATGCTGCACCTCACATGGAACAAGACGGATGTATGCATGTTTTCACTGTCTAATGGACAATTATAGGACTCGGTCAGAAAACTCGAGGACTGTTGAGCCAATGTAGAGAGCGTCAGGATCAAACTGAACACAGATTGTTTGCTGAAGAATATATTCTAAGTCGGGCGCCCCAGAAGAAAAAAAACACATATTCATCAATTCATCAATTGCATGTTTGTCTTAAATAAGCCTGTTCAGAATGAGCATGTCCCGGCTGTTGGATTGAAGAGGAGCAGTCAAATTGACGTCTTCTTCCTCCAACCTTTTTTCACCACGTATTGTTCATCTCCTTTCTCTATTCTCCCACAACATAGATTTCTTTCTCCTCCTTTAACCTCCGTCATCTACCTGAAAATAAACCTTGGTTTTCTAATTTTCATTTTTGGACGGCCGATTTCCACTCACCAAACTGTTTTTTTTTTACGGAAAGACTGTAAGGGAACCCCTACAGTATAAATGGTGCAACAAACCCAAATTGCAAGTATCATGTTTTGAACCTGGGTGGGTGGGAAGGCATCAGCCCCTTCCCACCACTAGGCTATGCCTGAGTCTGCCACTCACCAAACTGTTATCAATATACAAGTAGTTTTTTGTGTTCCCAACACACCTAATATAATTGTTAATTGTACATGTACACTAGTTTGGTGAAGATATTGATAATTTGGATGGTATTTTTTTTAATTTTTGGAATAAATGAACCTTAGGCATGCGGGCATTAGATATGTCATGGGCTGCTGGGCTTGGTTGGGTATATTTAGTTGTTTTTTTCTTTACTTTTCCCTTTTTGAATTTGAGTTTGGTATAGAACAAAACCAATACAACTTGTTTTGCGGAAAATTCCACAGAAGTCCATTTAATGTTTGGGGTTTAATATTTCCAAACAAAATTATTAAAATAAAAGGCCACACAACTTTGTAAGCTCCATTTTGGTAATATAAATAATCCATAAAAACAATTTTAGGCTTCTAAATAATTCCAAAATTGTTTTGAGCTCTAATAACAACAAATTCAATCAAATCCTAGTCAAAATAACTAGTTTCGATCATCACACACGAAAAAATTGTTCAACCCAACTTAAATAATTCACATTCCAAAATTTGAAAATTTTGGGATGTCATGCATGCATTAGTTCGATGGTGATGATTTTAATTGCACATAGTTTCTTTCTCTTTGGAAAAGGCTTAATTCGTACCGGATTTATATTTGCTTGACGGTTTTGCGGATTAATGAAGGACTTGACTATAATTGATTGACATTGATTTGTACGTGCTCACATCAATAGCCATGCCAATGAAAGCATGTGGAATTCTTTTATGTTTATGTATGAGTTTGGTATGTATGTACTTCATAAAAATGTATCAATATGTGGACCGATTACTGTATGGAATGAGTTTGTTTACTGGAAGATTCAAGCAATCTTGCCTGGAATGTTTCCATTGAATCGAATTACATAATGTAGTACTAATTCTATATTGCTAAGCTATGAAGCACCGATACGGCAACACCGATACGGATACGGGGATACGGGATACTGCAATTTTTGAAAACAGCAATGCAACGATTCGGCGAGTACATATAAATAATTAATAAAATGCCATATTATTATGAAGACAATGAATTGAATGCCTGAGATGAGATCAAAATACTACCCATTTGTTGCATCCATGCCTATTTTCAGATGACTGAATGAGTGACTCAGGGTGGACACGGTCTGGACCGGTACGGTCCCTGACCGAGCCGTCACTTGGACCGGCCGCCGGCGGACCGAACCGGACCGGACCGACCAGTCTGGCGGTCCTGTTTCTAGGGACCGGACCGGCGGCGGCAAAGACCGGGCCGGACAGAGAGGACCGAGAGGACCGGCCAGCACACAAGCCAAAGCACGCACTCGAGCTCCGACGGCGGCTGCTCCGGCTAGAGGAAGCGCAGCTCATTGACGAGATGTCTGCAAGCTACAGAAGAACCAAAGGAAGCTAGAGTAACCAAGAACATCACCAATGGAAGCCCAACGGCAACAGACGTCAGTGAACTGAGACTAAAGGGACGATGATCGATGCGGCGACGTAGGACCTCCCACGTGGGTTTCTTTGGCTGAGACGACTAATCAGACTCTGACGCATCCAATGGACAAGGTCACCGGGGCCAGAGAGTCTAGTGGCCGCGCAGACGACAGCCCCGCGGTGGCGGACGTAGACGACGGTAGTTTTCTTGCGCCCCCGCCACGCCTGGGTCGTCACGCACCCGCCACAGCCCCGCCACGCCCTCGCCACAGCCCCGCCATGCCCCACCCAAGCCCCAGCCACGCCCCACTCGGTGCTCACCGTGCTCCCGCAGCGCTCCCGCCACGCCGATGCATCGGTTTGTCGGTCCTGCGAGCTGGCTCGGTGAAAGCCCGGACCGGACCGACGAATTTTCGGGCCGGAATCTGCAGCTTGGACCGGCTGTATTTTTCGTCGGGCTAGGACCGAGCCGGCCTGGACCGAGCGGGCTACGAGCCGGTCTGAAGGACCGCTCGTTTCATCCACCCTGATGAGTGACTGATCATCACTTTACTCAATCCTCGCCTCCTGGATGACTGAATCATCATCAATTTACTCAGCAGTGAGCAAGCACGCACACATAAAAATCAACCACGCATGCATGGCGGAAATAAGCACTCACAGCCAGCACGCCCAAGCGGCGGCAACGAGCGACTCCAGGCGGGCGGCGGCGGCGACGAGAGACTGAAGTCGTCCGCGTCCGTATCAGCATTTTTTTCGTTCTTTTTAAATTGAAAACGAGATACTCCATGGATACACGTATCGATGGCATATCTGATGTATCGGAGTATCGGCAACGTATTATACGCCGATACACAGCTTCTGGACGTATTGGTGCTTCATAGTTGCTAAGTGAGTGATCCCCAGTACAGCTTATCTCGGCATGCAACTATGTCACCTCAACATGCAACCATGCATAGACCACCTCAACATGCTTCCTTGCATGGGAAAAGATCTACCACAACATGGAACCATGCATGGAGAAACTATTATACTATTTATTTATATTCCATAAATACTTTACATCTATATATACAATAATCAAACATTTATATTGTCAAGAGAGTGATCCCCACTACATCTATTCATCTCCACAAGCAGCTATACAATCTCAACATGCAACCATCCATGAGAAAGTGGTCATCTCAACATGCTACTCCCACAACATGCAGCCATGCATGTGAAATCTATTACACAATTTACATTCAATATTTTTTTACATCTATATAATAACAAAATATTCATGACCAAATTCAACAAATTATATAGCAACCAAGTTCCACAAATATCCATGTATTAGAAAACATAAATCCAGAGAAAAAATAACAGAAAAGGTTAAGAAAATAGAAAAATAGTAATGAAATGCATATAAAATAATATGCATTGACTTAACTTAATCAAGCCTAAGTCGACTCAGATCTAGCCACACCTGTGAAGTAATGTATGGCTGCCAAACTGTAATCGTATGCTCGCTTAATTCTCCCAAAAAATCCGTAATTCCTGATCCAAGGAAGACCAGCAAGTAAACTCCCTTTGTAAACACCGATCATGGAGTGGCATGACATCTCAACTCCGTCTGTATAAGTATTTGTTCTCGGATCATACACCTGCAGCAACTGTATCAGCGTCTTGTCGTTCGACACCCACAAGAGAATCCTCCCATCATCCAGTTCCCACAGGGGATGGCCGCGACTTTCCCCGCACGGGCTCCGGCAACCCTGGTCTTGGTATGGCAGGGTGATCGTGTACCGATTCGACCACGGAACCTCCTCGGAGTCCGTGAGGAACCACATATCCATGAAGACGTCACTGCAGTCATGTATGCTGCTACGGCCGTAGACTGCAACCAAGCTGTCACTCAGTTCGGCCAGGGCAATGTCTCCGTCGACTAGCAGCGGCAAGTTGAGGAGATCCGGCCGCCATTTCTCCTCCTCGAGGTCATATGCTGCAATGCCGACGTGTTTGTGTGCCAAGAAATAGAGGACGCCCTTGACCAGGGCCACACTCCTGGGGGAAGTTGCTAACGTTACTGGGGGGTAACCTGTCTTCCGCCACTTACCGGCTCCATCACCGAGGGTAAGGACCTTTGCGTACCATCCGGCGACGACCAGCACCTTGGTTTCTCCTGTTGTGGAGGACCGGCCTAGTGCAAAACGTCTGGAGTAGCCGTAATGGTGGTAATGGTGATCATCTGGGCGGTCATCGGGCAAGAGGAACACGACACCAGTCGCCGGGTCGATCACGCGGGCGCGATTGTCCGCGCCGATCAGGCAGATCAGCTGGCCCTGGTTTCTACACGCCACGCTCCAGCTGGGGTTTCCGGCGTGAGGGTTATCATCGAACCGTATCCGCCTCGCCCTGTGCCCGGACGTGTCCATGATGTGGAAGTCCACGCGAGGGGCTTCGGCCGACGTCTCCCATCTGATGTCGGCGACGAGCAGGTGGTGCTGGTGGCGGTCCTTGTGGGCGGCGACGAAGGACGGGTCGGAGAGCAGGAGCCGCCATGACCGGGAGACGGCGCGCAGGCGGCAGACCGCCTTCGCGGGGAGCCGCAGGAGGATCTCGTAGAGCAAGTCGTGCGGCAGGAGGACGCTGCCGTTGGCGGTGCCGGCCAGGGGCGCGGTGCTGCCGCTGTCGCCGTTGTTGGCTTGGCTTGCTGTTGCTGTGGGAGGGAGCGACGGCGACGCCATATTGCCGGCCGGGACTTGAGGAGATCGATCTGGTTTCCTTTCACGATTGGAAGAAAACCCTAACTGTTTTGGATCGCAATACCGTGACCTAACGCTCGCTGCGTCCAACAGCAGCGAGCCGAAGTGGGCTGAGCGAACCGGGTCGGCCCATTAAGCCGTATCGAGTTTCCTTCATCATACATACATACGTGAACTTTTGCTCAAAAAAAAAGACATATGTGAACTAGATTCTCAAAAAAACATACAAACGTGAACTTTGTTAATATAAAAAAAACATACGTGAACTTTGTACCAACAAACACTGTAGTGATTGAGAAGAAAAAAACCCGGCTTGGACTCAAAACAAAGAGGACAAAAATCAGGAGGGAGTATAGCGAACCAAAACACAGTAGCGCGTCAGCGTGTAATTTTTAGGTCCGCTTTGAAAAACAATATTGCATTTTTTAAATCATGAACTTTTTTCTAAAAACATGAACATCTATGGGAAACACAAACACTTTTTCATGTTTCTGAACAATTTTTGAAACCGCAAACATTTTTCAAAATTTTCAAAAAAAGTAAAATGAGAACAACATTTTTTCAAAATGTGAACGTTTTTTGAAAACATGAAAATTGTTTCAGGAAAACAAACCTTTTTAAAATTTTGTGAACAAATTTTAGAAAATATGAGTGCTTTGTGGAAAAAAAACGAACAGTTTTTTAAAAACAAGAACAAAATTTTAAAAATGTGAACTTTAAGAAAACAAACAACTTTTGAAATTTTAACCTTTTTTGAATATAGTGAACATTTTAGGAAGATTATGATTAAAAACAGGAAACAGGAAATAGGAAATAGAACATTTGCCATGTCAATAAATCTTGTGAGAAGTAAGAAGGTTGTCGCCTTCCCGCCGTTCACCAGTGCTGGAACCAACGTCAAGGCTCTCATGGCTGAGGACAAGGGCCATGGATGTGCTGTCACGCGTGGACACACACTTGGAGGTTTTGGTCCGTTAGACCGTGGTTGGTGTCGTGGAATTAGCCATGGCTAGTAGGCCGATGAGGATGGCATCCGTTGTGAAAGGGAATGGTGCCTCAGTGTTTGGTTTTGGTAATTGATGACAATTCCTATGGACTAATGGTTGTCTTGAGCTATATTTGAAGGGTTTGTCCATAGGGATTTCTTGAAGTCCATTTGTTGGTTTCAAGGAGATTATGTGATGACCAAGGTGCTATTCAAGGAATTATTCAGAGATCTGTCTATTGGGGAACAAAGCATTAAAATCAAAAAAATCCTACGGACACCCAAGATCTATTCTAGGAGATGCATAACAACGAGACAGGAGTGTGTCTACATACCCTTGTAGACCGAAAGCGGAAGCGTATATAACGTGGTTGGTGTAGTCGTACTCTTCGCGATCCGATCACGATCCAATCCAATCTAGCACCGAACGGACAGCACCTCCGTGTTCAGCACACGTGCGGCACGGTGACATCTCCTCCTTCTTGATCCAGCAAGCAAGAGAGAATAAGTAGATGAGATCTAAACCAGCATGACAGCGTGGTGGAGATGGTGGTGGTGCAGTGCCGGCAGGGCTTGGCCAAACGCTGTTGTAACCAATCTGAGGAGAGAATTGAGTTATGGGAGAGGTAGGGCTGCCCTCGGGGCATGGTAATTGGTGCGTTCAGCCCCTTTCTCTCTCCCACTATATATAGTAGGCAAGGGGGAGGGCTGGGGTGCAACCCTAGCCCCTCCTCCAAGGAGGGGGCGCCGGCCTAGGCAGGTTTCCTCCCTCCCCTAGGCACCTAACACCACTAGGAGAAAGCTTATAAATAGAATCTTAGCAGTAGCTGATGACCCACAAGTATAGGGGGTCAATCGTAGTCCTTTCGATAAGTAAGAGTGTCGAACCCAACGAAGAGCAGAAGAAAATGACAAGTGGTTTTCAGCAAGGTAATTCTTGAAAGCATTGAAATTGTCAGTAACAGGTAGTTTGATAGTTAGATAATTTGTAATGAGCTAGTAACCATAATGGTAAATAAAGTGCAGCAAGATAGCCCAATCTTTTTGTGGCAAAAGGACAGGCCAAAACGGTCTCTTATAATAAGACAAGCATTCTTGAGGGTACACGGAAATTTCATCTAGTCAGTTTCATCATGTTGATTTGATTCGTGATCGTTACTTTGATAATTTGATATGTGGGTGTGGACCAGTGCTTGGGTGTTGTTCTTACTTGAACAAACCTCCCACTTATGATTAACCCCCTCGCAATCATCCGCAACTACGAGAAAATTATTAAGATAAAATCTAACCATAGCATTAAACATTTGGATCCAAATCGGTCCCTTACGAAGTAGCGCATAAACTAGGGTTTAAACTTTTGTCACTCTAGCAACCCATCATCTAATAGCTACTCCACAATGCACTTCCTTAGGCCCAAATATGGTGAAGTGCCATGTAGTCTACGTTCACATGACACCACTAAGGGAATCACAACATACATATCATGAAAATATCGAACACATATCAAGTTCACATGATTACTTGCAACAAGATTTCTCCTGTGACCTCAAGAACAAAAGTAACTACTCACAAGTGATAATCATGCTCAAGATCAGAGGGGTATTAACTAGCATAATGGATCTGAACATATAATCATCCACCAAATAAACCATATAGTAATCAACTACAAGATGTAATCAACAGTACTAGTCACCCACAAGGTACCAATCCGAGGTTCTGATACAAAGATTGAACACAAGAGATGAATTAGGGTTTGAGAGGAGATGGTGTTGTTGAAGATGTTGATGAAGATTGACCTCCCAAAGATGAGAAGGTTGTTGGTGATGATGGTGGCATATTTCCAACACTATGAACCCATAGTCTATGGTATACTATTCACGCATCATCAGAAGGGCAGCAAGGTTGATGTAGAGGCCCTCTGTGACCGATTCCCCCTCTGGCATAGTACCAGAGAAGGCCTCCAGATGGGATCTCGAAGGAACATAGACTTACGGTGGCGGAAAAATTATTTCGGGCGGCTCTCTGGTGTATTGGAAATATTTGAGAATTTATAGAAGTGAAATTAGGTCAGGAGGTGCAACGAGGGGCCCACAAGCTTGGGGGCGCGCCTGCCCCCTGGGATCCAGACTCTTCTTTGTGAACTAGGAATAAAATTTCCACAAGTCGCAAGGTTATGGTGTGTGTTATCTAATGAAACCTTTGTGGACATCATCAATAATTTAGTGTTGATATGATTTGGATATAATGAAATGTTTTTGGATAAACACCAATTCTCATTGATGCCTTAAATGCATTCATGTTGTTTTTAGATGGAGAGACTTGTTAATGTTCATTACATGGACAAGGAGGCATTCTTGAGTAACAATGCCGACACGGGTGAGGAACCATTGGTTTTTGATACAAGCCCTAGCTATGAGGATGTTGTTGCAAAAGTGAGACATGTCCTAAAGTGGATGGACACCAATGTTGCTGCTAAGTTAATAGGAAGGTACGATGTTGGAGTTGGAGCCAAATCTAGCTTGAAAAGTATGCCTATCACCTCGGATTTGCATTGGGATGTATACAAGGAAAAAGTTTCCCAATCGGAAGACAAGTCACTTGAATTGTTTGCCACCAAGGTTGAATCTCCTAGGTTTACAATTGATTTGAACCGGCATGTCTCTTCTCCCAATGGATGACATGAGCGAGAGGACAATGGTGCCACTTGTTGAGAATAGGGTTGTGGTTGATGCCCCCAATGCTTATCGCCAACCACGTCCCCGTCTACCATCTAGTGAAGCAAATGAGGTTGAGTTGTATTGCCCCAATGCTTCTAGCCAACCACCAACTAGCCAAGCAAATGAAGTTGAGGTGATTGATAGTGACAAAGTAATTCAAGAGGATGAAGATGCTCATGATGACGACGAAGAGGAAGAGGAAGGGTTTCATGGTAATGATGTTGGTGACTTGAATGCATGCATAGCGCAAAAGGACATGGATCATGAGTTGCCTTTTAGGCGTCAATATCTGTATAACTCCGATGATGAAGGTCCCGGGGAAGAGTTGGACGAGGATGGATTCACAAAGGAGGAAAACCAAATCCACTTTGAGCTGACGGGCTTAGAAAAAAGAACTCACTTGTTTCAAGATCTAAGCCTTGCCCATAAAGTTGTTGTTGATGGTGGAATGAGAATGACGGCGATTGAGCCAACACCATGCCCGGATCCAGGCGAATCAAGGGAGGATAACGAGGACGAGAATGCTTATTTGAAGAAATGAGTGAAGTTTCTGAGCTTGCCAATGCTGAAGTTTTGGTTGTCTGACTATGCCTTTCGAAACCATAGGCCATTTTATGTTGAGCACTCCGACATGAAGTTGCGTTACACCGTCAAGTGTGAGAAAGAAGGATGCCCATGGAAGGTTCGTGCAAGAAAGATTAAAGAAACCGAGGAATGGGTGTTAATAAGTTGTGTTGCCACTCATAGGTGCAAACCGCCATCGAAACAACTTCGAAAGACACACCGTCAACTCACATCCGAGTATCTCGGATACAAATGGATGAAAGACATAGCCGTTGATCCAACTGTGAAAGTGAGGTTTCTCATGCGGACGGTGAAAAAACAATTTAGTTATGAATTCAAGTATGGGAAGGCATGGAAGGCAAAGGCAAATGCTATTAGGATGTTGTATGGTGGTTACGAAGAAGGATACAACCAGCTCCCGAGGTTGTTGGGAGCGATTGCACATAGGAACCCGGGCATGTTTCATGTGGTCGATGATCACGAGGGAGTGTTCCACCGTGCCTTCTGGAGTTATGGACAATGTGTGGAGGCGTTTGAGCATTGTCATCCGGTCTTGTCTATAGATGGCACATTCTTGACCGGTAGATACAAGGGCACACTAATGGTAGCAATGGCGCACTCATCAAACGACAATGTGTTGCCAGTGGCATTTGCTTTGGTGCCTTCCGAGCACCAAGACAACTGGGAGTGGTTCATGGGTCATGTTAGGCACAAGGTTATTGGGGCTAGGGAGGTATGCATCATATCAGACCGGCACCATGGCATACTCAAGGCAATGGACATTGTTATTCCAGGATTTCCAAAGCTTCACCACATATAGTGCATGAGGCATTCCGTGGCCAACTTTTACCGGGCATGTAAGAGCAAGGAGCTCAGCAAAGACCTTACCCATGTATGTGTGGCCTTCACCACCGGTGCTTTTGATGCTCGGGACAACAAACTCTTTGCAGCGGTGAACTAAGGGGGAAAAGACTTCTTAACTAGGAATTTCAGTGAGAAGCATAAGTGGGCACATGCTCATGACGATGGAGGTAGGCGATATGGCGTCATGGTGAGCAATCTGGTTGAATGTTTCAACAATGTACTCAAGGGTGCTCGTTCATTGCCAATGACCGCAATAGTGGAGTATACCTTCTTCAAGCTTAATGAGTACTTTCAGAGGCATTCTGAAGAGACTTTAAAATGCATAGGTGAAAAAATGGATTATCCAGAAAAGGTTGATGAATGGCTGCAGTTACAAGCAAGCAAGTCTTCATGGCAACAAGTTATCATATTCGACAAAAGTGAAATGATCTATCAAATTGATGAGCCAGGTGGCACAACACGAGACGGTTTTCAATATGGTGGTGTTGCATTTGAGGTGCGTCTCAAGACTCGGTGGTGCCAGTGCGAGAGGCCTAGTAAGTATCATTGGCCATGCTCACATTTGATAACGGCGGCGAAGGAGATAAACATACATGTTTGTGATGGGAAAACCGTGCGGACGCAAGAGTTCCATGTGGAAGCTACTAGGTTGACATGGGCGCCTCGATTTCACCCTTTCTTGGACCAATCACAGTGGCCTAAGTACCATGGCCCTCATATTAAGCCAGACCCTGTCCTGAAGGTGGAGACCAAGGGTAGAAGGAGAAGTAAGAGGTTCAGGGGTTATATGGATGACCTGGCTGGATACACTGGCACGAAACAATTTGGTAGCGGTCATTTCATGGAGGCTCCTGACACTATCACTTGTGGGGGGTGCAATGAAGGGCGACACAATGCGTGGACCACTACTAGGAAAAGGCGTACTAATGGCGCACCTAATTTGGCCATTAATGGCGCATTAGTGGTGCGCCATTAGTAGCACGCCATTAGTATATTTTACTAATGACGCACCACAGGTGCGCCATTAGTATCTGGTATACTAATGGCGCACCCCGGATGCGCCATTAGTATATACAACAGTGCGCCATTAGTATGCCTCCCAGGGGGCCATGTATACCCAGGTGCTTTGGCATACTAATGGCGCACGATAGCAAGGTGCGCCATTAGTAACTTCGGCATACTAATGGCACACTCTTTAATGATGCGCCATTAGTATCCTTTGGCATACTAATGGCGCACTATGATGTGATGCGCCATTAGTATGAATATTAGGTTTTTTTATTTTTTAATTTTCTATTTTTTTGCACAGGTTACAAAATGTATAATTGGACAAAATATAGACAGCACACATCAACAACAGATTCATCGAATACAATAGAAGATTAGTCTCTGAATACAATTCATCATTTTAGTCTCCGAATACAAGTCATCATATTAGTCTCCGAATTGAAAAGACCGAACAAAGATAGAACATTATATTACAAGTCTCGAGACCGCGAGTTTGTCTTCACATTACAAGTCGATATCGATCATCTAAACTACCATCACATAGAAGAGAGCTGCGGTCATCACGATGAGCATCATCACGATGAGCATCATCACGATGAAACTCGTCTTCATCCGGTTCCTCCAACGCTCCCTCCCCTCTCCCGCTAGATAGCGGGCGTATCTAGATTTGGCCTCGGCCCTAGTGGCGTACCCTTTGTAACTGTTACCGCTGAATCGGTGAACCTGTCTCCGACACTCCTCCCAGTCGTCGTAGACTCCGGGAACCTTACCCTTGTACACGACATACCACGGCATCGCTATGCAGTAGCCAAACAAAATGTTAGTACCAATTCACAGACAATACATAAGCAATATATAAGTATGCAACAGCACGATCGGAAGAGAAAAGCAAGACATTAATAGCATCGATTACATCTTAAGTTGAACGACTCTCGAAACCAAAGAGACATACTACAAGTTCATTAAAGTTTAATTACAACATGAGACTCAAGGGACCGGAGCGTGGATGAAGCCGCCGTCTATCATGGGAGTCATGAAAGAACGGGCGTTGTCAGCCTGCATTTGTAGGATTGTGTCAATGTCACTGTTGGACGGTTGATTTCTAAGGTAGAACTGCCCCGCGGCACGAAGGACATCTTGATGGATGATTTCCGCAAACTCCGACTGGATGCGAAAGAATTCTTGTCTGATGTCCGCGTCCTGGATAGCCGACACGCTCGCAGCCCAATCTTTGAGTCTACTCGGTAGCAGAAGTTGATGATGGTCCCGTACGATCGCCCGCATGTGATGGATGGCGTAGTAGGCACCCTTCTGACCACCAGGCGGCTGCTTGACGCAGCAGAACGTCGTATTGTGGGAGAACACGTGCTTGCCGTACTTACGAATAGGCCTGGTGAAGGTGCCTCCAGATTTGACGTAGCCGGGGAGAACATCATCAAGAACCTTCTTGACATTTGTGTAGTCTACGTTCGACTGACGGTCCGGGTCGAAATACGTGGCCATGGAATATTTGGGGCTTAGGAGGATGAGCGTGCAACGTGTGTCACTGCAGAAAACACGGAATGTTAAAAGAAAAACGATCGAAATCTAAGAATTCATATGTTACGGGGCGGTTGAGGGGAGGACTTACTCGGGAAAGTAAGGCACGAGGAAGTTATCCTTATCTTGGTTTGCCAGAATGACGCCTTCGAGGTAAGAACTCGCGACTTGCCGGTCCCCAGCACTGCCCAAGATCTTGGCACGCATGTAGAAGGGGTCGACTATCACGATGTCCGGGGTCTTGTCACAAATGATCCGCATCTCCATACTCAGCGAAAATAGCCGAACGAAGGTGTAGTGCAGCGGATGAAGGTTCAACATAGCGTGGATGTCATCAAACCGCAGGACGATCGTATCCCCGATGGAGTTATCCACAAAGCCCTTGCCCTCTGGCACCTTGGCCGCGAAAACCGGGTATGCCACATCCTTCTCTCCGAGACGCCGCTTCTCCAAAGAAAGAACACTGTCATGCAGACTCCGCATAGCACCGGTTGCAGCATCGAGCATATTTCTCGGTAGCATCGGCCTACCCGCCACATGCACCCTCCTCGAGATATCCTCAGGTGAAGGTGGCCCGTCCTGAGCATGGATCATACTCGGCGCCAGCTGGCCCGCACCCTTGTTAGTCTTTCTTTTGCGTGCCTTCTTCTTCTCCTGTAATGGGACCGGGTTCTGCTCACAGACCACCTTCTTGAGTGTGTTGGGGCTGATCATATTTCGCACCTCGCCTATCTGAGGCTCGGTGAAGTCGGCAGCTGGAGGCGTCTCCTGAGAGCTGAACTACAGACGACTCCTGTTGCAACTTGGCTTCTCCGCGGTACCAGCTGTTGGAAATATGCCCTAGAGGCAATAATAAAAGCATTATTATTATATTTCCTTGTTCATGATAATTGTCTTTATTCATGCTATAATTGTGTTATCCGGAAATCGTAATACATGTGTGAATAACAGACACCGACATGTCCCTAGTGAGCCTCTAGTTGACTAGCTCGTTGATCAACAGATAGTCATGGTTTCCTGACTATGGACACTGGATGTCATTGATAACGAGATCACATCATTAGGAGAATGATGTGATGGACAAGACCCAATCCTAAACATAGCACAAGATCGTATAGTTCGTTTGCTAGAGTTTTCCAATGTCAAGTATCTTTTCCTTAGACCATGAGATCGTGTAACTCCCGGATACCGTAGGAGTGCTTTGGGTATGCCAAACGTCACAACGTAACTGGGTGACTATAAAGGTAGACTACGGGTATCTCCGAAAGTGTCTATTGGGTGACATGGATCAAGACTGGGATTTGTCACTCCGTATGACGGAGAGGTATCACTGGGCCCACTCGGTAATGCATCATCATAATGAGCTCAGAGTGACCAAGTGTCTGGTCACGGGATCATGCATTACGGTACGAGTAAAGTGACTTGCCGGTAACGAGATTGAACGAGGTATTGGGATACCGACGATCGAATCTCGGGCAAGTAACATATCGATAGACAAAGGGAATAGCGTACGGGATTGATTAAATCCTCGACATCATGGTTCATCCGATGAGATCATCATGGAGCATGTGGGAGCCAACATGGGTATCCAGATCCCACTGTTGGTTATTGACCGGAGAGTCGTCTCGGTCATGTCTGCTTGTCTCCCGAACCCGTAGGGTCTACACACTTAAGGTTCAGTTACCCTAGGGTTGTAGGGATATGTATATGCAGTAACCCGAATGTTGTTCGGAGTCCCGGATGAGATCCCGGACATCACGAGGAGTTCCGGAATGGTCCGGAGGTAAAGATTTACATATGGGAAGTCCTGTTTCGGGCATCGGGACAAGTTTCGGGGTTATCGGTATTGTACCGGGACCACCGGAAGGGTCCCGGGGGTCCACCGGGTGGGTCCACCTGTCCCGGGGGGCCACATGGGCTGTAAGGGGGTGCGCCTTGGCCTAATGGGCCAAGGGCACCAGCCCCACATAGGCCCATGCGCCTAGGGTTTGGGGGGGAAAGAGTCCTAGGAGGGGAAGGCACCTCCTAGGTGCCTTGGGGGGGAGGGAAAACCCCCTTGGCCGCCGCACCCCCTAGGAGATTGGATCTCCTAGGGCCGGCCACCCCCCTTGGCACCCCTATATATAGGTGGGGAGAGGAGGGACTTCATACCTGAACGCCTTGGCCTTTGGTTGCCTCCTTCTCCCTCCCCAACACCTCCTCCACCTCCATAGTGCTTAGCGAAGCTCTGCCGGAGTACTGCAGCTCCATCAACACCACGCCGTCGTGCTGCTGCTGGTGCCATCTCCCTCAACCTCTCCTCCCTCCCTTGCTGGATCAAGAAGGAGGAGACGTGGCTGTTCCGTACGTGTGTTGAACGCGGAGGTGCCGTCCGTTCGGCGCTGGTCACCGGTGATTTGGATCACGTCGAGTACGACTACATCATCACCGTTCTTTTGAACGCTTCCGCTCGCGATCTACAAAGGTATGTAGATGCATCTAATCACTCGTTGCTAGATGAACTCCTAGATGATCTTGGTGAAACGAGTAGGAAAATTTTTGTTTTCTGCAACGTTCCCCAACAGTGGTATCAGAGCTAGGTCTATGCGTAGTTCTTCTTGCGCGAGTAGAACACAATTTGTTGTGGGCGTCGATTTGTCAACCTTCTTGCCGTTACTAGTCCTTTCTTGCTTCAGCGGTATTGTGGGATGAAGCGGCCCGGACCAACCTTACACGTACGCTTACGTGAGACCGGTTCCACCGACTAACATGCACTAGTTGCATAAGGTGGCTGGCGGGTGTCTGTGTCTCCTACTTTAGTTGGAGCGGAATCGATGAACAGGGTCCTTATGAAGGGTAAATAGAAGTTGACAAATCACGTTGTGGCTTTAACGTAGGTAAGAAAACGTTCTTGCTAGAACCCTACTTCAGCCACGTAAAACTTGCAACAACAATTAGAGGACGTCTAACTTGTTTTTGCAGCAAGTGGTTTGTGATATGATATGGCCAAAGTTGTGATGAATGATGAATGATCTATATGTGATGTATGAGATGTTCATGCTATTGTAATAGGAATCACGACTTGCATGTCGATGAGTATGACAACCGGCAGGAGCCATAGGAGTTGTCTTTATTCTTTTAATGACCTGCGTGTCATCGAGAAACGCCATGTAAATTACTTTACTTTATTGCTAAACGCGTTAGCCATAGTAGTAGAAGTAATAGTTGGCAAGCAACTTCATGGAGACACGATGATGGAGATCATGATGATGGAGATCATGGTGTCAAGCCGGTGACAAGATGATCATGGAGCCCCAAGATGGAGATCAAAGGAGCTATGTGATATTGGCCATATCATGTCACGTTTATTATTTGATTGCATGTGATGTTTATCATGTTTTGCATCTTGTTTACTTAGAACGACGGTAGTAAATAAGATGATCCCTCACAATAAATTCAAGAAGTGTTCCCCCTAACTGTGCACCGTTGCGACAGTTCGCTGTTTCAAAACACCACGTGATGATCGGGTGTTTTATTCAGACGTTCACATACAACGGGTGTAAGACTGATTTACACATGCAAACACTTAGGTTGACTTGACGAGCCTAGCATGTACAGACATGGCCTCGGAACACAGAAGACCGAAAGGTCGAGCATGAGTCGTATAGAAGATACGATCAACATGAAGATGTTCACCGATGTTGACTAGTCCGTCTCACGTGATGATCGGACACGGTCTAGTTTAACTCGGATCATGTAATACTTAGATGACTAGAGGGGTGTCTAATCTAAGTGGGAGTTCACTAATAATTTGATTTGTTGAACTTAATTATCATGAACTTAGTCTAAAATCTTTGCAATATGTCTTGTAGATCAAATGGCCAACGTAGTCCTCAACTTCAACGCGTTCCTAGAGAAAACTAAGTTGAAAGACGATGGCAGCAACTATACGGACTGGGTCCGGAACCTGAGGATCATCCTCATAGCTGCCAAGAAAGATTATGTCCTACAAGCTCCGCTTGGTGACGCACCCGTTCTCCCTGCAGAACAAGACGTTATGAACGCTTGGCAGGCACGTTCCGATGACTACTCCCTCGTTCAGTGCGGCATGCTTTACAGCCTAGAGCTGGGGCTCCAAAAACGTTTTGAGAGACATGGAGCATATGAGATGTTCGAAGAGCTGAAAATGGTTTTCCAAGCTCATGCCCGGGTCGAGAGATATGAAGTCTCCGACAAATTCTTCAGCTGTAAGATGGAGGAAAACAGTTCTGTCAGTGAGCACATACTCACTATGTCTGGGTTGCATAACCGCTTGACTCAGCTGGGAGTTAATCTCCCGGATGATGCGGTCATTGACAGAATCCTCCAGTCGCTTCCACCAAGCTACAAGAGCTTTGTGATGAACTTCAATATGCAGGGGATGGAAAAGACCATTCCTGAAGTATTTGCTATGCTGAAATCAGCAGAGGTAGAAGTCAGGAAGGAACATCAAGTGTTGATGGTCAATAAAACCACTAAGTTCAAGAAAGGCAAGGGTAAAAAGAACTTCAAGAAGGACGGCAAGGAGGTTGCCGCGCCCGGCAAGCAAGCTGCTGGGAAGAAGCCAAAGAATGGACCCAAGCCCGAGACTGAGTGCTTTTATTGCAAGGGAAGCGGTCACTGGAAGCGGAACTGCCCTAAGTACTTAGCGGATAAGAAGGCCGGCAAAACAAAAGGTATATGTGATATACATGTAATTGATGTGTACCTTACTAGTGCCCGTAGTGGCTCCTGGGTATTTGATACCGGTGCAGTTGCTCACATTTGTAACTCAAAGCAGGGGCTGCGGAATAAACGGAAACTGGCAAAGGACGAGGTGACGATGCGCGTCGGGAATGGTTCCAAGGTCAATGTGATCGCCGTCGGCACGCTGCCTCTGCATCTCCCTTCGGGATTAGTTTTAAACCTTAATAATTGTTATTTAGTGCCAGCTTTGAGCATGAACATTGTATCGGGATCTCGTTTAATTCGAGATGGCTACTCTTTTAAATCTGAGAATAATGGTTGTTCCATTTTTATGAGAGATATGTTTTATGGTCATGCTCCTATGGTGAATGGTTTATTCCTTATGAATCTCGAACGTGATGCTACACATATTCATAATGTGAATACCGATAGCCATCCATGAAACCACGCAAGAGCAGGTGGTCCCGCACCTGCCCGGATTCCGGGTCCGCAATAAGGCTCTTCAGCTTGCATCTTCGACACGGACATCTTATCTCCTTCTTGTTCTTTTGAAGCATCTCGGCCTTCGCGGACCTCAAAAACCTATTCACGACGCCTTCGGTCATCATGCGGACCATGGTCGCCTGCGGGGTAGAGCAAAACGATATTTTAGAACCAAGAAAAAATTTGGCATGACTTTCCCTAAAAATAGGACCAAAAAGAATGCTTAATGCCAAAATTCTCGCCGAAACGGAAATGAATCAACATTCTGGCAAAATATTGGCAACTATCGAATTTCAAATACCGGTACACCTCCAAACACAAACACATATGCAACACCACAAACATATGCAACACCACGAACATACATAGATCTAGCTAGGCCATAAAAAGTGCATGTGCACATTGTTGTAGGGAGAACAACATAAATATAGCTTCCCCCTTACTTACCTATCAAAACAAGGTAATTTAACCACTTAAATTGAATGAATCTATGGTGGAAATGAGGTGAAAAAGAGGAGGCACCCGAGACAAGGAGGAGGTGGAGAGAATGAAGTGAGGAGAAAGTGAGTGTGGGTAGGAGAGGTTGTCCAAAATATCTTGTTGCTGCCCACTTACTAATGGCGCACCAACCCTAAATGCGCCATTAGTAATCCATGTTACTAATGGCGCACCTCCTGGTGGTGCGCCATTAGTAGTTTTGCAAAAAAAATACTAATGGCGCACTGTCCCACAGTGCGCCATTACTAGTTTAAACTAGTAATGGCGCACGGTGGAATAGTGCGCCATTAGTAGTTTTGCAAAAAAGGGAATAAAAATATAATAAAAAAACAACATTAGTGGCGCACTTTCCGGCAGGTGCGCCATTACTAGTTACAACTAGTAATGGCGCACTGTGTCTGGATGCGCCATTACTATGTTTGGACAGGCGCGCTAGTCAATTTTTTTTTTGATACTAATGGCGCACCCGGTGCCGGGTGCGCCATTAGTAGTTTCAACTATAATGGCGTATCAGTAGGTGGTGCGCCATTAGTATATATTAATGGCGCACCGCTTGTCTGGTGCGCCATTAGTATCAATCCCATCTATAGCCCTTTTTCTAGTAGTGGACATGCAAGAAAAGAAAAACTTCAAAGGGGGGCATTCCTAGCACTAGCCGTAGAGGAAAGACAAGTCGTGGAGGTGGCTCCGGTGGTGAAGGAGGTGGAAGAGGTGATGGTGGTGGCCGTACAGGAAGCACAACTAGTAGAGGTGGTGGTGGTGGCTGTAGAGGAAGCACAAGTGCTAGAGGTGGTGGTGGTTGTCGTAGAGGAAGCACAAGTGCTAGAGGTGATGGTCGTGGTCGTACAGGAAGCACAAGTGCTAGAGGTGGTGGTCGTCGTAGAGGAATGGTTGATAATGGATCGGCCTTCGGTTATTTGCATAATCTAGATGGTTGATATAATAATAATGGTATATTATTTGTGCATATACTTCCTACTATTTCTTGTTTACTTTGTTCATGTATTTTGCCAACAATTTTTCCTCTTGTAGGCATGGCTTCATCCGGTTCCAGGACGAGGCCATCATGCGTGGACCGAGAGGACATGCCGAAGACGTGGAGTGAGGCCAGGTTGGACAAGGAGAAGGATGTGCCCAAACCACCATGTTGGTGTGGTGATGTTTGCAAGGTGAAGGTGTCCACTGACCGCAAAAAGTCATGGACAGAAGGTAGAAGGTTTTTCGTGTGTCCCAACTATGCACATGATCGTGCTCGGCCAACTAACACATATGACCTACCACCGGTATGTTAGACGTACATACAAAAAATGTAAATATGTTTGAACTCATATTACTAACACAAACATGATTTTTATGTAGTCGCCTCCTCCACTTTGCAAGTACTTCACTTGGATATAGATCACGAGGTACCAAAAGATGTCCAAGAGGACCAACGTCGAGATTGCTTCCGGAGGCAGTGCCTGTTCGAGGAGTCCTTTGCACAGGGATTGGAGCGGGAGCGCCGTGAGAAGGAGAAGAACGAGCGCAAGAAGCGTGAGGAAGAGAGGGCACACAAAGAGATTGAGGCTTGTCAAGAAGATAGGACAAGAAACTTGCAAGGGCTCGCGATGCCCAAGAGGAGGATGAGACACGTGACAAGAAGGGAAAGTGGCCCTAAAGGATTGGTCCATGTTGGTATAGAGAAGAGTTTGCATTGATGCAATGGTTTGTTATTTGGAGAGAAGACATATATTTAATGCTTTACCTAATTTTATTGGGATAGTAAACCATTTAGGTCATCTGTTGGAGCACATTTTTGGGAATATTTTCTGTTTTTGAGGATAGCAAATGAGTTTAACTAATCTATTGGAGATGCACTTGGCCCCATCATTTCTGACAACACTTTGTTATTGTAGTCAGTATAGACAATGAGGAGGTCGTTAGTCAAGCACGTTTTCTATGCATGTGTCTGTCGCGCGCCTCTCATTATAGTTGATTCTTCATTGCTACATAGAGGAGGCACAAGAGAAGTTGAAACAAGGGGAAGCCATCAGTGCGAACAAAGCATGGTGGCCTTAATGGAATAGTCATGATCCAAGACTTTGAGGTATGTCTGTGAGGGTGGGATGGAGGGGAACAAAACTTTAGGGGTTTCAAGGTGGTGCGGATTTTTGTTGTCGAGAAGGGCATCGATGGTGCAAAATAGGCAAGGTATTGTGCCAAAACGACACTAACAGTAGGAACACCATGACTACAATGGGCCATCTGTGCTGGGGGTTTGCGTCAACCAATGGTCCTCTCCCTAGGGTGACACCAATTGTGTCTTGAGACTCGGCTTGTCAACTAAGATAATAAAAAATGTTATATGAATGTATCACTTATATATACGCTTAACATAGTTGTAGGGCTTAGTTATTGGTACATGTTTAGATAAAAAAGACACAAGTGATCTTAATAATATAATTATGTAATCCTATAGATGGTTTGATTTGCATTTTTTTATATTGTTCTACTATCTGCAGGTTTCAACGCGGGTTTGTTGTACAATTTTTGGTTACTAGTGTTTTTAAGTTGTAAAACACCAAAACCATATCTTTTCTACATTGTCCAGCCAAACTAAAGTTTTTAAGTTGTAAAACACTAAAACCACATGTCTCCTATCTTGTCCTCGCAAACTGATTCATTTTTTAGAACTCTTCGCCACATTAACATTTGACATGAGATTAGATTGCGGTTTGAGTTCGCCACACTTGGTTTTAAAAGGCTAAGTGAGATAGAAAGTCATTATTGTTTTTTGTGATTCTAATTTGAGACTTTTAGATAATGCTCTCTCTGTAACTAATATAAGACCGTTTAGTAAACTAATGTAAGACCATTTAGGTCACTGAACGGTCTTATATTAGTTTAAAAGGGAGTACTTAGTTAAATAAAGAAACCACGATGTAAGAAAGAGAATTTTAGTTTGTAGTGCATGCCATTTGAGATAACCTTTGTCAAACAAAATTCTTCCTTAATACATTGCAAATTATAAAAGATAAGCTCACATTATTCTGTGTGTTGTATGTTAATGTTTAGCACTTAGATAGGTATGGTGTGTTTAGACGGGTATGCCTTCATCGCGGTATTCTTAAGTATCATGGTAAAATGTTCTAGATCATACAATTAAGAAGTATCTTGGTACAACGTTCTAGATCATACAATTCTAAGAAGTATCTTGGTAGAAATTTCCAAATTATGTCAATGTAAGCTTATGGGAAACTCACTAGATAGTCCTAGTCGGTCCTAAATTCATGTTTGTGTTTCGGTTCATTGTCTTTGGCACCGCTAATTTTTTGGGACCGGTTCCAAGTCAAATGGTTCCAGTGAAAACATGCACTCAAGATGTGTTTCAAAAATATTTTGTGTTTTCCGTTGCTTTGTTCAAGTAATTTTCTTCTTCTTCGAATTATCACATTTTGTCCACCTAATTTATGATCATTTTTTATATTTTTCCTACTTAGAGTCTTGTTTTTGTGTTGTCTTGAATTTAGGGTCTCTAGGTGTTTTATTTATCCATCTGCAAACCAGGTCAAAGATTATAACTAACCATGTCAACAATAACTCTTAAAAATTATATTAACTCATATTAATGACATAATCAACTAGCGAGCAATAATGAAATATCTCAAGTGACAACACCTTGTCGCCAACCTCGTCATGTTGTTGTGTGTCCAACGGATTGGCGCGCTTGGGGGTGCTATTGACGAGGAGGTTGCTAAAGTAGCGTGAGATGGGATCCCCGCCACCGCGCCGGACTATAGAGATGGGAAATAGGGATTGATGGGTTCGACTAAGTTGAGGGGGGGGGGGACGTCCGTTTTATGTATGCTGACAACGACCCAAGCTCTTGATGATATTGCCTGCCTGCGTGCCGCTCTGATCGGCCGGAAGTGAAAAAATGTTGCACCCTTTCCATATGCCTGGGCAGCTCCTCAGCATCCTCTGAAGCATTGTTCTTGAGGATCCAGGAATGGAGTCGTTCTGGGGGAGGGGGCAGCGAAGAAAGGGTGGGGATGCCTTCTCGGTTACCCAAGGGAACATCGGCCATGTAAAATCACTCCTCTTGGCAGTTTTTTACGGTCTTGATGAACTTGCCTTCCGGCCATATCGAGCACGGTATATGCTTATCATGGCAGCACCGCATTCCGTGGGCTGGGCGCTATTCGTCTGCATCTTGACTCAGAAAAGCTTTAGCCAGAGCCCAAAGTGAGACCCAATAATCTCTCTTAAGACCCTGTTCGGATCCACTCCGCTCTTCAAGTGAGCTCCCGGAGCGGACGGAGCGGAGGGAGCAGCGCCGAACTCTACGAGCTCTGCGGAGTTAAAAGAGCGGAGTGGAACAGCCTTCAGTTCATTTTTCAAGAGTGGCTGAAACTGAACTCCACGAACTCTGTGGAGTCAGGAATACTGGAGCGGATTTGGTAGAGTGCAGAGATTCCAAACAGGCTCTAAGAATATCCAAAAAAAATGAGCATAAGAATATCAAAATTGGGAGTAAAATGGAATGTATTTATTATTTAATGGTGTCAAACAAAACCTGGCATCCAATAGGTTTACAGAAGAAGATTGTCTTTTAAACGTGACCTAATTAAACGAATAACAATCTACTTCTAGACAAAAGCTTTAAGAAGGGGTCATTATACTTTGTGTCAATGTTGACGTGTTCACCTTTAGCAAATGCACAATGTTTGCATGCTGACGTTGACTGATTAGTCGGAAAGGAAAGATCGTGGGTTTTCACCCTAAATATACACAAACTTATCATATCCATCACTGTTAGCAGCCTTTATACCGACTGATAATGTATCGCTAGTCGGATCGTGGTGCTGAAAAAGATCACATCATCACAACACTTGGTTTCACTCTGTTTTTCCTTGTGATAATGAAAAGATACGTAAGCTTTGGGTATTCGCGAAAGCAACCATACTTCAATTTTCCATCATACACGATCCATATATGTACACAGCTGCAATCAGATCGATGAGTCGTCGTGCACGTACGTAGCAGCGGCCAGGCGTACGGTTAGGAGAATATCGATCCGACGAGGATTCGGTGCCACCTCCGCTCGATCGGGGGCCGTCGTCGGATCACAATCACTCCTGCTTGCCGCGAAGGCTGCGCTGCCTGGTGTGCACCATCCAGCAGACGATGGAGACCATGACGGAGGCGGATACGAGGATGAGGCCGTGGTAGACGGTCTTGCTGAAATACCGGAGGCCGGGGCAGTTGTTGACGCTGATGGAGGTGAAGGTCTCCCGGACGAAGGTGCAGTCCTGGAGGTTCATCAGGAACGGCCCGTACTCGTACAGCCCCATGCTGATGCTCGCCGCCGCCGTCATCTGGTTGTAGGCCGCCGGCGTGACCCGCCCCACCGTCGTGCACACCTCCTTCCCGACGGGGCCCTTGGCCTGGCACTGGAACCGCTTCCACTCCCCCGGCGCCGTCTTGAAGTCGACCTCGCCGGAGGCGCACTCGCGGGGGCTCATGTCCGGCTTGACGGGGTTGCAGAGCACCGGCATCTTGGGCCCCGACTGGTTGAAGTAGAGCGGCTGCAGCCCCGGCGGGAAGTCCCGGTTGGAGATGTTGACGATGACGTTGTTGACGAGCGCCACCAGCTGCGCCGTCACCTCCTCGCTCCGGTGCATGGACTCGTTCGCCGTCCCCACGTCCACGCAGGGGAGGATGTCGTCCAGCGCCGTGTGGTCCTGTGGGTGCGTCACCCACTCGTCCATGGCGACGCACGTGTCCCCCACCACGCTGCACGTACACATGCATGTCTCCGTCGGTGAGTGCCTGAACCTCAACACGTCCAGAAACTTTGGTTTGCTTACTTGTGCAGGAGGACGAAGCCGCCGGCCATCATGAGGGTGAAGGTGACGAGTACCCATCCGGCGATCACCAGCCTGCACCGCATGCAGATACGATCATATCACATCATTCACACCGGAGTTTGGTGGAGAAAACACGCAGCTAGCATGGACAGAGTTTGATTGAACGGAACTGCACTTACAGGGAGACAAAACACTGCAGCCCCAACACGGAGAATACTGCAAATTTGGCGTCAAGAACAGCAAGTAATTCAGTATGTGTAGCAAGTAAACCACAACAAGATGGTATGTTGATGCTTACTGAGTCCGAGTATGGCAAGGACAAGCATGATACTTCCAACATCCATCAGGGCTACCTGCCTACAAGAAGCAGAAAGAAAAAAATTCAGTTTCGGGCGGCTAGACGTACGCGCGGGGGACGAAATTCAGAAGAGAAATGCAATGCATGCTCACATCAGGTCTACCACGTTCTTGATCTTGTCGGAGTTGAGCACGATGCGGGCCGAGAACTCGTTGGCGGAGGAGTTGAGCTTCTCCTCGACGACGTCGATCTTGCGCTGGACCTCGACAGGGAGGAAGATCTGGTCCACCCCGATGTTCTTGGCGGCGGCCAGGCTCCCCGCGAAGTTCCTCAGGTTGTCCACCGTCAGGTTGCCCTGCCCCACCACGTAGTCCACCGTGTCGATCGTGCTGGTGTGGAACGCCATCTGCCCGATGTTCAGCAGCAGACACCCCACGCTGAAATCAAACAATCACCAGACAGATGATTAGTTGATTACACGGCGATCATTAGCATTCGATCACAGGGATATATACTGAACCGGTGACCGGACGGACGGATTACATGGTGGCGATGGTGAGGATGACGAGGAGGACGAGGGAGGCGTTGAAGGAGGCGGGCGAATAGTCGTCGCTCCGGTCCCGGCAGAAGCAGCAGCAGCACCAGCAGCAGGAGATGACGAGCATGACGACCCCGAAGCCGACGAACCAGACGAGGGCGAGAAAGAAGAGCGGGACGCCGGTGTAGCCCACGGACTGCAGGCGCGCGTGGAAATGCAACACAACACGCACGATGAGAAGCGCCACATGGACGAAATGCGGAAATGTGGGGTGGTTTTCCGTGCGTACAGCCCAGTAATGCATCTCGCTGATGTTCCACCCGCCGCCGTACACTGTGTTGTTCGCGCTGGGGTCGTTCCGGCGGGTCCTCTTCGCCGCCAGCACGAGCGAGTTGTTCGCCGGCGACGGTGGTGTCTCCTCCGCCGATCTCCTCCATGGCGATGAGCCCACCGGCACCAGTGCATTTTCTGCAGTGACAATTGGCTCAAGGTGAATCTCGCGACCTGCACAAACCAAACCAAATCGAATTAATTAGAAGAACACAGATTGATCAATTAAGCTTGACGAATTGGCAGCCGTGCACACGCGAGGCCGAACAATTAGGGCATGCATGCAGAGACGATATATTGGCGACGCTCGCCCTCGCCGAGCGAAGCAAGAGGGAGATGAACAGCGGGGCAAACCTGGCAAGGCGCGCCTCCCTTCCAAACTAGCATCCGAAGCCGAGGTATTGGCGACGAGGATCAAGAGCAGAGCGACGGAGGCGACGCCGACCGACGACGCGGCGGCGGCCAACGCCATGCCCTTCCGGGCGGTGACAACGCGTACAGGCGTTTTATCCCGGTCGATCAGCTCGGACGCGGATCCGATTCGACGGGGCGGAACCTTGACGGGGCGGAGACCGGGCGGTCGAGCGAGCTCCGTGGCGAGCCTTTGCTTGCTAGCTCCCTCAGATTTGACCAGAAGAAGTCACATCGTGCCGGCCATCCGCGATAATCGTCCTTCTCGATCCCCCCCTTTGCCCCTCTTTCTCTATCTGCTGCGCCACGTTGTTGGGGAGCTGGGTAATGGCGGAAGGGCGGAGGCGGAGGCTCCTGACCTGCTGTTTGCGCCCGCCAAAACCGCCATGGCGCCAGAAATAGCAACACGACTTGGATCATGTGCGCTATGCAATGCATGGCCGCCTCGCTGGCCAGCGCATATGGCAACGGCAACATGGAAACACATCTGTTTTCTAAGTTTTTGTAGGGGAAATCTGTTTTTTTTATGTTCTTTTTTACAAAGAAATATATTTAAACTTCTTAGTAACAGTTTTGCAAAATCAGCGTCAATTAATTTGGATCGGAGGGAGTAAATTTTTTAATTCATGAACATTTCCAAATCCATGATTGTTTTTCGAATTCATGATCATTTTAAAATTAACTATTTTTTAAAAATCCACGCCAAAATTTCCAAACTCATGAAGACTTTTAGAATTTAGCAAACATTTTTTGAATTGTTGAATTTTTTTGAAACTAACAAACAATTTTTAAATCCATGATCATTTCTTCAAATTGGTAAGTACTACTTGAATTATTAAACATTTTTCAGACTTTGTGCGGCTTTTTTTTAAAATTTTGGGGGTTTTTATGCTGCGGGAAAAAAGAAAAGAAATGGGAAGAAAAAACCACAGATCGTACCAACGCTAAGCTACAAGGCCTAGCAAAGGTAATGGGCTGGCCCACCCTACGCCCGCAATGTTAGCGATCGATCGATCGCTAACAAGTGTAGATGGAGAAAATATGTCCGCTACAGGGAAGAAGGTCTTGATCAAATCACTTGCACAAGCCATCCCAGTATTCATTATGTCATGTTTTAAAAGACCAAGAGGTCTATGTGAACATCTGACTTCAATGATTAAGGCATTTTGGTGGGTATAAGAGCATCTCCAGCCGTTGGCCTCCCAGGAGGCGCTAAAAATCGCCCCCTGGAGTCGCATCGGCGAAAACCGCGTGTTGGGGGCGTGATGCCCCCCCCCCACAGTCGCGGCGCGCACGATTTATTTGAAAACCACAAAGTAGACGCAAATTTATCCAAACTTCGGCGAGTTCATACATATTTAAAATATTTTACAAAAAAAAAATGCTACTCGCAGCGGCCTGCCGTCGCCCTCGCCGCCCGCCGCCCTTGAAGCTCTACATGCCGAGGAGCCTGTAGAATTGCGTGTAGTCGCCGCCGCCGCCGTCGTCGTCGCCGACGCCTCCTCCGCGGCCGCCGTCCCTGCCGCACCCCTCCCCAGGTTGGCGCGGTGGGTTGGACGGTCCGGGGACGTCCTTGTCCTCGTCGCTGTCGAGTATCACCACACCATGCTCGTCCTCGCGCCCACGCTTGCGGGCGGCTGTCTCCTCCAGGGCTCGGCGCTGCCGGACCATCTCGTCGCGGAGGTAATCGTCCCGCGCCCACTTTAGGGCCTCCTCGTCGAAGAAGCTGCGCCGGACTATGGCCTCGTAATCCGCGGGGAGTCCAGGCTCCGCCTTCGGCCTGACGAGGACGAGGCGGCCAGAGGTGGGAGAGGAGTCGGCGATGCGGACGCCGGAGCTGCGGGTGCGGTGGCTGACCGGCGTGTCCTGGGGCTCCAGCTTAACGGGGCGGAGGCAGGGAGAGCCGGTCGAGCGGCCGAACGAGGAGGAGGACGCCCCCAGGTCCATGCGCCTCAGCGTCCACGAGCTCCCACGCCGGCGGGAGAAGGATGGGGGGCGGGGTACTCCAGCCTGGGCGTGTTGCCGCCCTCGATGTACTCGAGGATGGCCTCCAGCGTGCGGCCGGGCACACCCCACCATCGGTGGCGGCCTTCGGAGTTGAGCCTCCCGGAGGGCACGACGCCGTTGGTGGCCTCGAGCTGCTCGACGTGGCGGCGGCGGAAGTAGGGCTCCCACAACGGGCTTTCGGGGACGTACCGTGGGCCTTCCCTCACCGCCTGCGGCAGAGAGGCGCGGATATGGGTGATCTCCGCACGCCGCGCCGCTCCGGTGGGCGGTGGGGGCACCGGGACCCTCCCGGCGCTGATCCTCCACGCCCCAGGCACCCGCATGTTCGGTGGGACCGGGTACTCGGCTTCATAGAGGAGCCGAGCTTCGTCCTCGTGGAGGTGGCGGCGATCGAAGCCGCTCGCCGCCGCGCTGTCGCCTGGGAAGCGCTCGGCCATGGTTGAACTGGAACGGCGATAGGAGAGGAAGGACGGGGCGTCGGCGGTGGAGAGTCTATGCGTCATCGGCGCGCTGGGGGCGGCTTATATAGGCGGAGGCGCCGCGCGTACGCGTGCCTCCATGTTACGCGTGGCGGGCGAGGGACACGCGTGGTCCGGTCTTCACTGCACCGCCCGTGAGGCGTCAATGGAGGAGGCTGACCGGCGCGACAGCGCGCGGCAGTTTGGCATTGATTCGCCGAGGGAACCGAGGCGATGAGGACGACGAAGCGGCGAGAAGAGCCGAGTCGCTGCCAAGGAGGGCCCGCCGACTTTCGCGCTAAAAACGATTCGACCAGCGTCCCCAAGCGCCCCCAGCACGTCGGGTTCAGCCTGGGTCCGCCGACGCCAATTTGGGCCTGAGCTAGCGAAAAAAGGGCCTTTGGGGACGCGACTGGATCGATTTTTCGACGCCGGCGACCGAAATATCACCTGTGGGGCCTTATTGGGGGCGCGGCTGGAGATGCTCTAAGAGGGGACATATCAAACCATATTGGGTGTCCTCGGACACTATGAGCATGTAAAAACACATGGGAGTCCTAGGGGTTCGAGACTTCAATTTTTTTAATATGACTCTTCTAGCTAGGCAAGCATGGAGAATACTAGAGAACCCAGAAGCCTTCAGTTCTAGAATTTTCTAAGCAGCTTTGAAGGAAATATGCCCTAGAGGCAATAATAAAGTTATTATTTATTTCCTTATTTCATGATAAATGTTTAATATTCATACTAGAATTGTATTAACTGGAAACTTGATACATGTGTGAATACATAGACAAATAGAGTGTCACTAGTATGCCTCTACTTGACTAACTCGTCGATCAAAGATGGTTATGTTTCCTAGCCATAGACATGAGTTGTCATTTGATTAATGGGATCACATCATTAGGAGAATGATGTGATTGACTTGACCCATTCCGTCAGCTTAGCATGATGATCGTTTAGTTTGTTGCTATTGCTTTCTTCATGACTTATGCATGTTCCTATGACTATGAGATTATGCAACTCCCGAATACCGAAGAAACACTTTGTGTGCTACCAAACATCACAACGTAACTGGGTGATTATAAAGGTGCTCTACAGGTGTCTCCGAAGGTACTTGTTGAGTTGGCGTATTTCGAGATTAGGATTTGTCACTCCGATTGTCTGAGAGGTATCTCTGGGCCCACTCGGTAGTGCACATCACTATAAGCCTTGCAAGCATTGTAACTAATGAGTTAGTTGCGGGATGATTTATTACGGAACGAGTAAAGAGACTTGCCGGTAACAAGATTGAAGTAGGTATTGAGATACCGACGATCGAATCTCGAGCAAGTAACATACCGATGACAAAGGGAACAACGTATATTGTTATGCGATCGACCGATAAAGATCTTCGTAGAATATGTAGGAGCCAATATGGGCATCCAGGTTCTGCTATTGGTTATTGACCAGAGAAGTTTCTCGGTCATGTCTACATAGTTCTCGAACCCGTAGGGTCTGCACACTTAACGTTCGTTGACGATACAGTATTTATGAGTTATGTATGTTGGTAACCGAATGTTGTTCGGAGTTCCGGATATGATCACGGATATGACGAAGAACTTCGGAATGGTCCGGAGATAAAGTTTTATATATGGGATAATGGTGTTTGGTCTCCGGAAGGGGTTCCGGATGTTTCCCGAAATGTTTGGGTACGAGAACACTTTATTTGGGCCAAAGGGAAAGCCCACAAGGTTTTTGGAAAGCGCAAACAGGAAGTTTTGCATAGTCCAGGGGCCAGACGCCCGGGTCCCTGGTGTCTGGGTCCAGACACCGGGAACCCTGGCGTCTGGCCGTGGAGTCCGAGAAGGACTCTTGCCTTTCGGGTGAAACCGACTTTGTGGAGGCTTTTACTCCAAGTTTCGACCCCAAGGCTCAACATATAAATATAGGGGTAGGGCTAGCACCCAAGACACATCAAGAAACACCAAGCCGTGTGCCGGCAACCCCGTCCCTTCTAGTTTATCTTCTGTCATAGTTTTTGTAGTGCTTAGGTGAAGCCCTGCGAAGATTGTTCTTCACCAACACCGTCACCACGTCGTCGTGCTGCCGGAACTCATCTACTACTTCGCCCCTCTTGCTGGATTAAGAAGGCGAGGACGTCATCGAGCTGAACGTGTGCTGAACGCGGAGGTGTCGTACGTTCGGTACTTGATCGGGACGGATCGTGAAGGTGTACGACTACATCAATCGCGTTGATAAATGCTTCCGCTTTTGGTCTACGAGGGTACGTAGACATACTATCCCCTCTCGTTGCTATGCATCACCATGATCTTGCGTGTTCGTAGGAAAATTTTAAAATTACTACGTTCCCCAACAGTGGTATCAGAGCCAGGTTTTACGCATAGATGTTATATACACGAGTAGAACACAAGTGAGTTGTGGGCGATACAAGTCATACTGTTTACCAGCATGTCATACTTTGGTTCGGCGGTATTGTTGGATGAAGCAGCCCGGACCGACATTACGCGTATGCTTACGCGAGATTGGTTCTACCGACGTGCTTTGCACATAGGTGGCTGGCGGGTGTCAGTTTCTCCAACTTTAGTTGAACCAAGTATGGCTACGCCCGGTCCATGTGAAGGTTAAAACAACACTAACTTGACGAACTATCGTTGTGGTTTTGATGCGTAGGTAAGAACGGTTCTTGCTCAGCCCGTAGCAGCCACGTAAAACTTGCAACAACAAAGTAGAGGATGTCTAACTTGTTTTTGTAGGGCATATTGTGATGTGATATGGTCAGGACGTGATGCTCTATTTTGTTGTATGAGATGATCATGTTTTGTAACCGAGTTATCGGCAACTGGCAGGAGCCATATGGTTGTCACTTTATTGTATGCAATGCAATTGCCTTGTAATTGCTTTACTTTATCACTAAGCGGTAGCGATAGTCATAGAAGTAATAGTTGGCGAGATGACAACGATGCTACGATGGAGATCAAGGTGTCGCGCCGGTGACGATGGTGATCATGACGGTGCTTCCGAGATGGAGATCACAAGCACGAGATGAAGATGGCCATATCATATCATTTATATTGATTGCATGTGATGTTTATCCTTTATGCATCTTATTCTGCTTTGTTTGACGGTAGCATTATAAGATGATCTCTCACTAAATTTCAAGGTAAAAGTGTTCTCCCTGAGTATGCACCGTTGCCAAAGTTCGTCGTGCCGAGACACCACGTGATGATCGGGTGTGATAAGATCTATGTTCATCTACAACGCGTGCAAGCTAGTTTTGCACACGCAGAATACTCAGGTTAAACTTGACGAGCCTAGCATATGCAGATATGGCCTCAGAACACTGGGACCAAAAGGTCGAGCGTGAATCATATAGTAGATATGATCAACATAGTGATGTTCACCATTGAAAACTACTCCATCTCACGTGATGATTAGACATGGTTTAGTTGATTTGGATCACGTGAGCATTTAGATGACTAGAGGGATGTCTATCTAAGTGGGAGTTCTTAAGTAATATGATTAATTGAACTTTAATTCATCATAAACTTAGTCCTGATAGTATTTGCATATCTATGTTGTAGATCAATAGCTTGCGATTTAGCTCCCCCTTTATTTTTGATATGTTCCTAGAGAAAAATAAATTGAAAGATGTTAGTAGCAATGATGCGGATTGGGTCCGTAACTTGAGGATTATCCTGATTGCTGCACAGAATAATTATGTCCTTGATGCACCGCTAGGTGACAGACCTATTGCAGGAGCAGATGCAGACGTTCTGAACGTTTGGCTAGCTCAATATGATGACTACTTGATAGTTTAGTGCACCATGCTTAACAGCTTAGAATCGGGACTTCAAAGACGTTTTGAACATCATGGATCATATGAGATGTTCTAGGAGTTGAAGTTAATATTTCAAGCAAATACCCGAGTTGAGAGATATGATGTCTCCAACAAGTTCTATAGCTAAAAGATGGAGGAGAATAGCTCAAGCAGTGAGCATGTGCTCAGATTGTCTGGGTACTACAATCGCTTGAATCAAGTGGGAGTTAATCTTCAGATAAAATAGTGATTGACAGAATTCTCTAGTCACCATCACCAAGTTAGTAGAACTTCATGATGAACTATAGTTTGCAAGGGATGACGATTCCCGAGCTTTTCATGATGATTAAATCGATGAAGGTAGAAATCAAGAAAGAGCATCAAGTGTTGATGATTAACAAGACCAGTAGTTTCAAGAAAAGGGAAAAGGGAAAGAAAGGGAACTTCAAGAAGAACAGCAAGCAAGTTGCTGCTCAAGTGAAGAAGCCCAAGTCTGGACCTAAGCCTGAGACTAAGTGCTTCTACTGCAAAGGGATTGGTCACTGGAAGCGGAACTACCCCAAGTATTTGACAGATAAGAAGGATGGCAAAGTGAACAATACTATATTTGATATACATGTTATTGATGTGTACTTTACTAGTGTTTATTGCAACCCCTCGGTATTTGATAAGCTGTCACACCCTAGCTAGTTCATGCATTAGAGTGTTGCATCATGTTTATTTTCCCAGAAAACTAAAATGGGGATGACAGAACCCCCAGCACCCCCCTGGAACAACTAGGGTTTACTAAAAACTTTTTCAATGAACCTGAAATGCCCTTCTAAAAAGTCCACCCTTTTTGTTTTGGGTTAAAACCTTTGACAAAAATGGTGCACACTTTTCTAGGACATCATAAGGTCATTGGAATAATTCATTACTAACTGCATTTGGGCAATTTAAATCCTATAAATATCTTAAAATGCCCAAATAATCCTAAAAGTATTTTTAGGCTGTTGAGAATATTTTCAAATGTGCCTCTGAATATTTTCAGGTTTTTCCTAAATGGAATAGCATTTTTACTATTTCAAAACACAAAACAGAATAAATAGAAAACAAAAAAGAGAGAGAAAGGAAACTAAACTGACAAAGCCACCAGCCGGCCCACCTGGCGGCCCAGCACTGTGTTGGCCCGTGCCAGCCAGCTGCTTCGTCCCCGCCAGGCAGGCAGGGAGGTGACGCCGGCGTGCGTGAGCTCGCCAGCACGTCAGCTGCTTGCCGCCCTCTCCCCTGGACACCTGGGCGAGCTCCACTACACCGCCCCGACCCCGCAGACACCTCGCTAACTCCTCTGCCTCTCTCCCTCGCCCTCTCCCACCATGGCCGACGCCCCTGCCGCCGCACCGCCGACGTAACAACGTCCGTCGTCATCCCCGTGCCGCGTCAACGTGTCTACGAGCTCCGCCGTCGTCAACTACGTCGAGCAGGCCGAGCCCCGAGCGCTCGCCCGCTCTGGAGTCGCCCCGACCCCGTCTTCCCCAACTCCGGCCGCCGGAGATCCCCTTCGCCTTCACCGCAGCACCAGCTCGTCCCCGACCTTGCCGTCTGCTTCGACGTGACCGCCGTGAGCTCAGCCACCTCCCCATCCTCTTCGTTTTCCTTCTCGAGCACGGCAGCGACAACACCAAGCTCGGTAGCACCCGCCACCGGCACCGCACGTCACCGTCGTGGCCACAGCCACGTTGGCTCCCAACTGAGCACATCATCATCTTCACCGCACTTGCAGGAGCCCGTAGCACCCCCGCACGCTCCTCGCCGTGCCTCCTAGCGGCTAGTTCGACCTCGCCCGAACTCCGGCAGCCGCAACGCTCGTCGCCGGCGTCGTTTCCGGCGACCCTGAGCCCAACCATTGCCACCACTCGACGCGGTTTGCTCCCAGCTATGCGTAGGAGGTCTCTGCCGTCCATTTGGTCGTCGGAGTGCAAAACCCGCACTGCCCTGCCGCGTCTGGCGTCGCCGGCGGCTAAATGCCGGCAAGTTTGACTCCGCTGACCCGGTTTGACCTCGGGTGGGCCAAGTTTGACCCCCCCAGGGTCACTGACGTGTGGGCCATGCCCCTGTTTAATTTAGAATTAGATTAGTTAATGCTAATTACTTTAGTTAATGGGTTGACTCACTGACATGTGGGCCTAGGCCCTAACTAACCTAGATTAGTGCTAACGTAACACTAACTAACTCTTTTAGTTAGTTGTTACATTGACAAACGGGACCCACTGGTCAGGTTTGACCTGGGCTGGCGCCTTTGACCTGCTGACATCACCCTTACGCAATGCTGACGCAATAACTCAATTACTGGAAATATTCTTGTACAGGAAATTCCAGAAAATATTACAAACTTCAAAAATTCATAACTTTTAATCTGTAACTCCAAATGCAAAGATTTATACATGAAATTTGATCAGAAAAATTCAATCTTTCCATCTGTAATGGTTTCATGCATGACAAAACACTTTAACCTTGCTGTTTAGGTGAAACAAGCTAATACACTTATAAGGCTTAATTGATTCAAATGGACCCAAACCAACTTGTTTCACATTGCATTAGGCAGGACACCTCATATTGCCATGTCATAGCATGCATCATATTGTTGCATATTGCCATGTGATGATTGTGTTTTGTGGTGTCTTTTGTGGTAGGTTCTGCCTCCGAGGATATTTCCGAGTATCCAACTGAAGGGAAGTACCCTACTACTACTCCATCAGGCAAGCAACCCCATTGATCATATCGATACAATCACATGTTCTCGCTTCTGCTCTCATTTACTGCATTAAGACAACAACGTTTCAAACTGTTGTGTGCTGCGGTAGTTGAACCCTTATCCTCTGCATGACCTGTCATTGCCACAGTAACTAGATGAAACCCACTAGCATGTGTAGGAGTTGATTGAGCCATGTATGTGTTTCCTACCTTGCTATGCCTTCTATGCTTAGAGTTGTGTCAGGTCTGGTTCATCTGCGTGATGGGCTAGAGTGAAATGATTACGTCGGTAATGTGAGTGATGTGTTGAACATGATTTGGTAAAGGTATCGATGAGAGGCCATGTAGGAGTACATGGTGGGTTGTTTCATTGAGGCCGTCCCTAAGAACTGAGATCTGTATGTGTGATTTAAGAATCAGTTACTACCATGCATTGGGATCCTTAATTGACCAACTCGGCTTCTTAACCACTCTAGTACTCTGTCCAGGAGTTGCAACTAGTTTCTGGTGTTTGTAGGTTATGTGTTGGCGGCCTTGCGTATCGCTGACCCTAGGGGTGGGCTATGATGCGGTAGATACACCGTGGCCGGGTATGCCGGGCGCTCGTTTGGTGTCTCGGGACCCTGTACACATCATTCGGGGCCGTATGTGGAAACCTCGGCCGGGCTCCCTACGGATGGAACCTGGATATGCGATAAACCTGGACTAGAGACTTGTGTGTTTAGGTAGGCCGTGGTCGACACCCTCGTTGGGCTTCCGCTTGAAGGTTGCCGAGTACATGTCGTGTAAACGACGATAAGTGGTGAGAGCGTGTATGAAGAAGTACACCCCTGCAGGGTTAACATCATCTATTCGAATAGCCGCGTCCGCGGTAAAGGACTACTTGGTTGCCTATACAGTTCATAGACAAGTTAATGGTTACTACTAAAAGACTCAAGATAAGTGTGAGTACCGAGGATGGCCCTCTCGTAGGATGACGAGGGAGGATCCCCGGTGGAGTATTGTGTTGGTGATTAGTGGACTCGTGTGCGAAAACTATTTTACAGTGGTGTCTCGTAGGATAGCTTAGCCAAGAGTCAAAGCTGGCTTGCTGCAATAACTCCACCACCTTCTTGAGAATGAGCATGTATAGTAGGATCTGTTGTAAGACTTGCTGAGTACCTTTGTACTCATGTTGCTTTAATTACTGTTTTCAGACGACAACACCGCCCCCTCCGATGGGTTTTACGTAGACCTCGACGTCGATGAGTAACTTGCCACCCAGGTGGTGATTCTGGCCATGGAGGGCCCTATGTAGATAGACAGGCTTCGACAAGCCTTCTTTCTTTCTAGTGTCTGTACTCAGACTTATTTGCTTCCGCATGTGCTTGTATGCTTGTATGACTTGAGTGTCGGGTCTTGTGACCCCTACCTGTATGAACATGTTATGTATGGCTCTCCGGAGCCTTTAAATAAAGTACTTGAGTTGTAGAGTTTTGTTGTGATGCCATGTTGTATTTACACATATCGAGCATATTATGTGTATGATTGAAATGCTTGGTATGTGTGGGATCCGACAATCTAGTTGTTTATCCTTGGCAGCCTCTCTTATGGGGAAATGTAGTCTAGTGCTCCTTGAGCCATAGTAGTCTGCTACAGCCCGGTTCACCGGAGTCCTGCTAGCCCAGCACTACTGCATAGGACACTTGACTGGCCGGCATGTGTTTCACTTCGTTCCTATGTCTGTCCCTTCGGGGAAATGTCACGTGGTGACATCCGGAGTCCTGCCTAGCCTGCTACAGCCCGGGTTCCCCGGAGTCCTGTTAGCCCAGCGCTACAGCCCGGATTCACACGCTGTTGACCGACATGCTTGATGTGATTCATGTATGCCTGTCCTCATAGATCTGTGCCGCTTTGGGTTCACGACTAGCCATGTCGGCCCGGGTTCTTTGTCGTATGGATGCTAGCGACACTATCATATACGTGAGTCGAAAGGCGCAAACGGTCCCGGGCCTTGGTAAGGCAACACCCGTGGGGATACCGTGCGTGAGGCCGCAAAGTGATATGAGGTGTTACCGGCTAGATCGATGCGACTTGGAATCGGGGTCCTGACAGCGTTGGCATCAGAGCTGGACTGCATGTAGGTTCGTTGAGCCAAACTGGTTGATGTCGAGTCTAGAAATGCTTTAGTTATATGTAGGGGAATTGATTGTGGAAGGGAACGTAAGTCTCTTTTTACTCCTTTACCTTATGTCATCTGATCTGAGTCATTCTCTTCTCATTCTACGTGGGTTAAGGACTAGGCTCTCTTCTCTCTATCAGGTTCACGTGTTACTAATTCGTAGTAGCTTATAGGATTATTGTTACAAGCCTCAGTACAGTTTCTACTACTTTTAGTATGTTGTCAGTTGAACCAGAACCTTGATATGATGTTGTTGAGTGGTTTTGCAAACTATTGTGAACGTCTCAAATCTTTTTCTGAGCATTTACAGCCGTTATGTTGTCCGATTTCTCTTAGGAAATTCTAATGCCTTCGCATTATTCTGTGCTTTCAGATGGCCACCCGTTCCGAGAACCAAGTGGTTCGTCTGACCCGGTGCCTCGATGTACCCGGTCACACGGCCATGTTGGTTCGAGTGATGGTCGAGACAGGCTACCGATGGTATCCGGAATATACCGTCGAGGAGCAGTTCCGAGACTTCAACCAGAACCAGTACCTTTGTACCGTCAGGATATATCCCTCTTATCCTGGAGCCACTGAATCCCTCCACTGCTCTTATGGGCTTGGGGTTACTATTGAGATGTCTGTGCAGGATGCAGCTTACTCAATGATGACTATCATTCGAGCCAGGATTGCCTTGCTTTAGAACACCGATTTCCGCTACATGCCAGCCTCACTCCCTGGAGCACAGGGGTATTATCAGGCTTTGTACTATGACTCTACACATGATGAGTCACTACTCCGCACCACTACCGAGATGCTCGAGGACAAGGACCGCGAAAATCGGGCCTTGCGGATGGAGCTCTTCAACTCTCGTTCTGATCACTGGGCCACTTTGACTCGGTTTGCACCTGCTGTGCAGGCAGGATACATGGACCTGAGGGACCTGTACCCTATGCAGTCTGGATTGCCAGATTGTATGGAGTGGCGTGATGTAGGAGGCATCACACCTCCTCATGGCCCCCGTCTGCCACCGTTTGTGGGACCAAGGCCACATCCGAGTCCCTATGGTTAGCAAGCTCCACAGGACCATCTGTTCCCAGATGATCATGTTCCTCTTCCAGGTTTTGGTGGTGACTTTTATGAGGATTACTACGGAGCCGTCTGAGCTAGTAGTAGTTTCACTAGTACTGTAATAGTTGTATTATCCACAGTCCTGCGTGACCGTGGGATACGACTTGGTGTGTATCACGCTCCGGAGGTGTAGAAAATAATGTATAGGAGCTTGGAATGCCTCCGATGAGATGTAATGTCTTTCACCGTAGTTGTACTCTAGCCTGGGCTTGTACTAAACTATGTACGGTGTGTATGACCAATGGTATATATATATGGCAGTTTCTATATTACCATGTCGTGCAATGAACATATCAGCATTCCATGTTATCCATTACATTCTGCACTTCCTTGCCAAGATTGTGCCATCCTTGTCTAAACCATTGTCTTGTTTTTCCTAGGATGGTCAACACCCGCAGCAACCCTGCTGCCCCGGAGCAGGGGGAAGCCAGTGCAGCTAGGGGTGAAAATCTGCCTCACGCGCCTTCTCTGGCCGAAGTTATGCTGGAGGCAGAAAGAAACAAGCGTGAGACTAACCGCTTGCTGGAGCGGATTGAGCAGAACACTGCACGTCATCAGCAAAACGACTTGGTGTCAATCAATGACTTTATCAAGTTGTACCCACCAAAGTTTAATCATTCCGTCGAGCCCCTCGACGCGGATGACTGGCTTCGCAGCATCACCCACAAGCTACGTTCTACCAACGTAGCTGAAGCCGATAAGGTTACCTATGCTGCCTATCACCTCGAAGGCCCTGCTAGCCTTTGGTGGGAAAACTTTGAGGCTATGCGCCCGGTCGGCCAAATCACTACTTGGGCTGAATTCAGTGAGGCTTTCCGTGAGCATCACATCCCAGAAGGTCTCATGGATCGTAAGAGGGAAGAGTTCTGCAATTTCACCCAAGGCAGACTGACTGTGGATGCTTATAGTCGTGAGTTTGGAAATCTGGCACGTTATGCTCCTGAAGAGGTATCCACCGACGCTAAGAAGCAGGCGAGGTTCCACAAGGGACTTAGCCCCGAGCTTCACCCCGATCTTCGTCTGAACGAGTGCACCTCCTTCCAGAAGTTGGTCAATAAAGCTATCAATGCTGAGACAGGCCAGACTGACTATGACGCTTCACGCAAGCACTCCCGTGATTTTGGTTCTTCATCCGGCTCTGGATCTCAGAAGCACCGGGTGTGGATTCCAAGCACAGCGCTACCACCCAGGTTCATTCCGAGGCCATCCTTTGAGGCGCCTCGCCCCAACCAGCAGTTTGCACCGCCTAAGCCCTATGGTGGCCCCACTGCTAATGCTGCTCCATGCCCCAGTGTTGTTACATGTTCCAAGTGTGGAGAGCCGGGTCACTACAGTCGAGAGTGTCCCCAGAACAACAACCCCAACCAGTCTGGAAAGTCCGTTGGCCATGGTAAGCCAGCGGGAAAGACATTCTATGCCAAGCCAGCCACCACTACACGTGGCCATGTTAACTATGTCTCAGCTGAGGAGGCTCATGATGATCCTAACATCGTCCTTGGTACGCTCCTTGTTAATTGCCATCTGGCATCTATTCTTTTCAATACTGGAGCATCTCATTCATTCATATCTGAGAGCTATGCTCGATTGCATAACACGACATTCTATGACATGCCCACTACCATGGAAATTCAAACCCATGGCTCTAGATGGCAGACCTCTAGAGTAAGCCATGGGAATGAAATTCTTGTCCATAGACTTGTCTTCCTTGCATCTTTAATAGCTCTCAAGTCCTCAGACATAAACATCATCTTGGGTATGGACTGGATGTCAGCCCATTATGCTAAGATTGATTGCTCTACTAGAACTTTTCAACTTACTCACCCATCGGGCAAGACAGTTAATGTCTTAACTCGAGTGGCCAAGCGCCAGCTTTACTCCCTAAATGCCAACCCCCTTCCAGACCTTGAAGATATTCCGGTAGTCCGAGACTTCCCAGATGTCTTTCCAGAAGAACTGCCAGGTGTTCCACCTGACAGGGATGTCGAGTTCGTGATAGATCTTGTTCCAGGAACCGTCCCAATTTCTAGAAGACCCTATAAGATGGCACCCTTAGAACTAGCCGAGCTTAAGAACCAACTCGATGAGTCCTTGAAAAAGGGTTTCATCCGTCCTAGTTACTCACCTTGGGCTTGCCCGTCCTCTTCGTCAAGAAGAAGGATGGAACGGATCGGATGGCTGTAGATTACCGACCTGTCAACCTGGTCACTATCAAGAACATGTATCCGCTTCTGAGGATCAACAATCTATATGACCAGCTCGCTGGATCCTCAGTCTTTTCCAAGATGGATTTGAGGTTGGGTTACCATCAAATCAAAATAAAAAACGGGGACATTCCCAAAACGGCCTTTGTTACTCGTTATGGCCAATACGAGTACACCATTATGTCCTTCGGTTTAACCAATGCCCCAGCCACCTTCTCTCGGTTAATGAACTCGGTCTTCATGGAGTACTTGGATAAATTCGCCGCAGTATACCTCGATGATATACTCATCTACTCCAAGAGTGAGGAAGAACATGCCGAACATCTAAGGCTGGTATTGAGAAAACTTCGAGAGCATCGCCTTTATGCCAAATTCTCTAAGTGTGAATTTTGGTTGCCAGAAGTGACCTATCTAGGTCATGTAATCTTTGGTAAGGGTATTGATGTCAATCCCGAGCGAGTTCAAGCTGTCCATGATTGGACTCCACCTGAGACGGTCAAGCAAGTTCGGAGCTTCCTTGGCTTAGCGAGCTATTGTCGCTGCTTCGTCGAGAATTTCTCCATGGTTGCTAAACCTCCAACTGAACTCCTCAAGAAAGATTAAAAGTTCGAGTGGACCCCATAGTGCGAGTTCAGCTTTCAGGAACTGAAAAGACGCCTGACATCTGCTCCCGTACTGGTACCGCCAGATTTCTCCAAGGACTTTATTATCTATTGCGACGCCTCGCGACAAGGAATATGTTGCATAATCATGCAAGATCGTCAGGTAATTGCCTATGCTTCACGGCAATTACACCCACATGAGGAAAACTATCCCACACATGATCTAGAGCTTGCAGCTGTAGTCCATGCACTTAAAACTTGGCGACATTACCTTCTCGGTAATCGTTGCGAGATCTTCACTGATCACCAAAGTTTGAAATATATCTTCACCCAACCGGATTTGAATCTTAGGCAAAGACGCTGGGTCGAGTTGATCTCGGATTACGACTTAGGGATGAATTACACCCCGGGCAAAGCCAATGTCATGGCTGATGCGCTAAGTCATAAATCTTATTGTAACAACTTGATGTTACAACAAGGTCAACCACTTCTCCATGAGGAATTTCGTAAGCTTAACCTTCACATTGTTCCTCAAGGATTCCTATGTACCTTGGTGGTGAAACCGACCCTTATGGATCAAATCATAACCGCCCAGCGATATGACAAGGGAATATCTTGGATCAAGCAGAACATTGCTAGCGGAGCTGCTACGTGTTTCTCTGTGAACGATCAAGGTGTTGTCTTCTTTGAGAACCGCATGGTGGTTCCTAAGAAACAACAACTACGACAACTGATCCTTAAGGAAGCTCATGAATCCCCTCTCACCATTCATCCCGGTAGTACTAAGATGTATCAAGACCTACGCCAAAGGTTTTGGTGCACTATGATGAAGAGAGAAATTGCTCAATACATTGCTAACTGCGATGTTTTTCGTCGTGTTAAAGTAGAGCATCAACGGCCTGCTGGCACCCTTCAACCTTTGGCTATTCCTGAATGGAAATGGGATAAAATCAGTATGGATTTCATTACTGGGTTTCCCAGGACCAAGAGAGGGAATAATGCTATCTTTGTCATGATCGATCGTCTTTCCAAAGTAGCCCACTTCCTACCTGTTCATGAGAGTATCACCGCTAGCCAGCTAGCTGACCTATACATCTCCCGAATAGTGTCTCTTCATGGTGTCCCATTGGAAATTAACTCAGACCATGGGAGTCTCTTCACCTCTCGATTTTGGGAAAGTTTCCAAAATGCTATGGGAACTCGTCTCTCTTTTAGCACCACCTTCCACCCCCAATCAAGTGGTCAAGTAGAGCGAGTAAATCAAATTCTGGAGGATATGCTCCGATCTTCTGTCATCTCATTCGGAATGGATTGGGAGAAATGCCTTCCATTTGCGGAGTTCGCTTATAACAATAGTTATCAAGCTAGCTTGGTCAAAGCTCCTTTCGAAGTTCTCTATGAACAAAAATGTCGAACACCTCTTAACTGGTCAGAAACCGGGGAAAGACAACTCTTTGGCCCAGATATGATTTAGGAAGCAGAAGAACAGGTTCGCGTTATTCGTGAGAAATTGAAAACAGCCCAATCTCATCAAAAGAGCCAATATGACCGTAAACATGAGCTCATGACTTATGAAGTTGGCGAGAAGGCCTACCTTCGGGTTACTCCGTTAAAGGGAACCCATCGTTTCGGTATCAAAGGCAAATTGGCTCCTCGTTACATTGGACCCTTTCGCATGCTTGCCAAACAAGGAGAAGTTGCCTACCAATTGGAACTACCTCCGCATCTTTCCAGAGTTCACGATGTCTTCCACGTTTCTCAACTCAGGCGTTGCTTCGCGGATCCTATCCATGGAGTGGACCACGAAACGCTTGATCTACAGGAATAATCTCACATATCGGGAATATCTCGTTCGTATCCTTGATCAAGCCGAGCGTACCACTCGACGCCATAACATCAAGTTTCTCAGGGTTCAATGGTCACACCACTCTAAAAAGGAAGCCACTTGGGAAAGGGAGGATCGTCTCCCACTTAAGTACCCCACCTTCTTTCCACCGGATCCTAAATCTCGGGACAAGATTCTTTTGAGTGGGGTGAGTTGTCACACTGTAGCTAGTTCATGCATTAGAGTGTTGCATCATGTTTATTTTCCCAGAAAACTGAACTGGGGATGACAGAACCCCCAGCACCCCCCTAGAACAACTAGGGTTTACTAAAAACTTTTTCAATGAACCTGAAATGCCCTTCTAAAAAGTCCACCCTTTTTGTTTTGGGTTAAAACCTTTGACAAAAATGGTGCACACTTTTCTAGGACATCATAAGGTCATTGGATTAATTCATTACTAATTGCATTTGGGCAATTTAAATCCTATAAATATCTTAAAATGCCCAAATAATCCTGAAAGTATTTTTAGGCTGTTGAGAATATTTTCAAATGTGCCTCTGAATATTTTCAGGTTTTTCCTCAATGGAATAGCATTTTTACTATTTCAAAACACAAAACAGAATAAATAGAAAAGAGAAAAGAGAGAGAGAAAGGAAACTAACCTGGCAAAGCCACCAGCCGGCCCACCTGGCAGCCCAGCACTGTGCTGGCCCATGCCAGCCAGCTGCTTCATCCTCGCCAGGTAGGCAGGGAGCTGACGCGGCCGTGCGTGAGCTCACCAGCGCGTCAGCTACTTGCCGCCCTCGCCCCTGGACACCTGGGCGAGCTCCACATCGCCGCCCCGACCCCGCAGACACCTCGCTCACTCCTCTGCCTCTCTCCCTCGCCCTCTCCCATCATGGCCGACTCCCCTGCCACCGCACCGCCGACGTAACCGCGTCCGTCGTCGTCCCCGTGCCGCGTCACCGTGTCCACGAGCTCCGCCGTCGTCGACTACGTCGAGCAGGCCGAGCCCCGAGCGCTCGCCCGCTCTGGAGTCGCCCCGACCCCGTCTTCCCCAACTCCGGCCACCGGAGATCCCCTTCGCCTTCACCGTAGCACCAGCTCGTCCCCGACCTCGCTGTCTGCCTCGACGTGACCGCCGTGAGCTCAGCCACCTCCCCATCCTCTCCGTTTGCCTTCTCGAGCACCGCAGCGGCTGCACCAGCTCGGCCGCACCTGCCGCCGCCACCGCACGTCATTGTCGTGGCCACAGCCACGTTGGCTCGCAACCGAGCACGTCATCATCTTCACCGTACGCGCAGGAGCCCGTAGCACCCCCGCACGCTCCTCGCCGTGCCTCCTAGCGGCTAGTTCGACCTCGCCCGAACTCCGGCAGCCGCAACGCTCGTCGCCAGCGTTGTTTCCGGCGACCCTGAGCCCAACCATTGCCACCACTCGACGCGGTTTGCTCCCAGCTATGCGTAGGAGGTCTCCGCCATCCATTTGGTCGTCGGGGTGCAAAACCCGCACTGCCCCGCTGCGTCTGGCCTCACCGGCGGCTAAACGCCGGCGAGTTTGACTCCGCTGACCCGGTTTGACCTCGGGTGGGCCCAGTTTGACCCCCCAGGGTCACTGACGTGTGGGCCATGTCCCTGTTTAATTTAGAATTAGATTCGTTAACGCTAATTACTTTAGTTAATGCATTGACTCACTCACATGTGGGCCCAGGCCCTAACTAACCTAGATTAGTGCTAACGTAACACTAACTAACTATGTTAGTTAGTTGTTACACTGACAGACGGGACCCACTGGTCAGGTTTGACCTGGGCTGGCGCATTTGACCTGCTGATGTCACCCCGACGCAATGCTGACGCAATAACTCAATAACTGGAATTATTCTTATATAGGAAATTCCAGAAAATATTACAAACTTCAAAAATTCATAACTTTTAATCTCTAACTCCAAATGCAAAGATTTATATATGAAATTTGATCAGAAAAATTCAATCTTTCCATCTGTAATGTTTCAGTCATGACAAAACACTTTAACCTTGTTGTTTAGGTGAAACAAGCTAATACACTTATAAGGCTTAAGAACATAAGCTTCCATTTGAATCTTTGATTCAAATGGACCCAAACCAACTTGTTTCACATTGCATTAGGCAGGACACCTCATATTGCCATGTCATAGCATGCATCATATTGTTGCATATTGCCATGTGATGATTGTGTTCAGTGGTGTCTTTCGTGGTAGGTTCTGCCTCCGAGGATATTTCCGAGTATCCAACTGAAGGGCAGTACCCTACTACTACTCCATCAGGCAAGCAGCCCCATTGATCATATCGATACAATCCCATGTTCCCGCTTCTGCTCTCATTTACTGCATTAAGACAACAACGTTTCAAACTGCTGTGTGCTGCGGTAGTTGAACCCTTATCCTTTGCATGACTTGTCATTGCCATAGTAACTAGATGAAACCCACTAGCATGTGTAGGAGTTGATTGAGCCATGTATGTGTTTCCTACCTTGCTATGCCTGCTATGCTTAGAGTTGTGTCAGGTCTGGTTCATCTGGGTGATGGGCTAGAGTGAAATGATTACGTCGGTAATGTGAGTGATGTGTTGAACATGATTTGGTAAAGGTATCGATGAGAGGCTATGTAGGAGTACATGGTGGGTTGTTTCATTGAGGCCGTCCCTAAGAACTGAGATATGTATGTGTGATTTAAGAATCAGTTACTACCATGCATTGGGATCCTTAATTGACCCTCTCGGCTTCTTAACCACTCTAGTACTCTGTCAAGGAGTTGCAACTAGTTTCTGGTGTTTGTAGGTTATGTGTTGGCGGCCGTGCGTAGCGCTGACCCTAGGGGTGGGCTATGATGCGGTAGATACACTGTGGCCGGGTATGTCGGGCGCTCGTTTGGCGTCTCGGGACCCTGTACACTTCGTTTGGGGCCGTATGTGGAAACCTCGGCCGGACTCCCTGTGGATGGAACCTGGATAGTCGATAAACCTGGACTAGAGACTTGTGTGTTTAGGTAGGCCGTGGCCGACACCCTCGTTGGGCTTCCGCTTGAAGGTTGCCGAGTACATGTCGTGTATGAATAAGTACACCCCTGCAGGGTTAACATCATCTATTCGAATAGTCGTGTCCGCGGTAAAGGACTACTTGGTTGCCTATACAGTTCATAGACAAGTTAATGGTTACTACTAAAAGACTCAAGATAAGTGTGAGTACCGAGGATGGCCCTCTCGTAGGATGACAAGGGAGGATACCTGGTGGAGTATTGTGTTGGTGATTAGTGGACTCATGTGCGAAAACTATTTTACAGTGGTGTCTCATAGGATAGCTTAGCCAAGAGTCAAAGCTGGCTTGCTGCAGTAACTCCACCACCTTCTTGAGAATGAGCATGTATAGTAGGATCTGTTGTAAGACTTGCTGAGTACCTTTGTACTCATGTTGCTTTAATTACTGTTTTCAGACGACAACACCGCCCCCTCCAATGGGTTTTATGTAGACCTCGACGTCGATGAGTAACTTGCCACCCAGGTGGTGATTCTGGCCATGGAGGGCCCTATGTAGATAGACAGGCTTTGACAACCCTTCTTTCTTTCTAGTGTCTGTACTCAGACTTATTTGCTTCCGCATGTGCTTGTATGCTTGTATGACTTGAGTGTCGGGTCTTGTGACCCCTACCTGTATGAACATGTTATGTATGGCTCTCCGGAGCCTTTAAATAAAGTACTTGAGTTGTAGAGTTTTATTGTGATGCCCTGTTGTATTTACACATATCGAGCATATTGTGTGTACGATTGAAATGCTTGGTATGCGTGGGATCCGACAATCTAGTTGTTTATCCTTGGCAGCCTCTCTTATGGAGAAATGTATTCTAGTGCTCCTTGAGCCATAGTAGTCCGCTACAGCCCGGTTCACCGGAGTCCTGCTAGCCCAGCACTACTGCATAGGACACTTGACTGGCCGGCATGTGTTTCACTTCGTTCCTATGTCTGTCCCTTTCGGGAAATGTCTTGCGGTGACATCCGAAGTCCTGCCTAGCCTGCTACACCCGGGTTCCCCGGAGTCCTGTTAGCCCAGTGCTACAGCCCGGATTCACACGCTGTTGACCGACATGCTCGATGTGATTCATGTATGCCTGTCCCCATAGGTCTGTGCCGCTTTGGGTTCACGACTAGCCATGTTGGCCCGAGTTCTCTGTCGTATGGATGCTAGCGACACTATCATATACGTGAGCCAAAATGCGCAAACGGTCCCGGGCCATGGTAAGGCGACACCCGTGGGGATACCGTGCATGAGGCCGCAAAGTGATATGAGGTGTTACCGGATAGATCGATGCGACTTGGAATCGGGGTCCTGACATACTGGTTCAGTTGCTAAGAGTAGTAACTCGAAACGGGAGTTGCAGAATGAACAAAGACTAGTTAAGGGTGAAGTGACGATGTGTGTTGGAAGTGGTTCCAAGATTGATATGATCATCATCCCACACTACCTATACTTTCGGGATTAGCGTTAAACCTAAATAAATGTTATTTGGTGTTTGCGTTGAGAATGAATATCATTTGATCATGTTTATTGCAATACAGTTATTCATTTAAGTTAGAGAATAATTGTTGTTCTGTTTACATGAATAAAACCTTCTATGGTTATACACCCAATGAAAATGGTTCGTTGGATCTCGATCGTAGTGATACACATATTCATAATATTGAAGCCAAAAGATGCAAAGTTAATAATGATAGTGCAACTTATTTGTGGCACCGCCGTTTAGGTCATATTGGTGTAAAGCGCATGAAGAAACTCCATGATGATGGGCTTTTGGAATCACTTGATTATGAATCATTTTGATGGTTGCGAACCATGCCTCATGGGCAAGATGACTAAGACTCCATTATCCGGAACAAGGGAGCAAGCCACTGACTTATTGGAAATAATACATACCGATGTATGCGGTCCAATGAGTGTTGAGACTCACGGCGGGTATCATTGTTTTCTGACCTTCACAGATGATTTGAGCAGATATGTGTATGTCTACTTGATGAAACATAAGTCTAAAACATTTGAAAAGTTCATATAATTTTAGAGTGAAGTGGAAAATCATCGTAACAAGAAAATAAAGTTTCTACGATCTGATCGTGGAGGAGAATATTTGAGTTACGAGTTTGGTCTTCATTTGAAACAATGCGAAATAGTTTCGCAACTCACGCCACCTGGAACACCACAGCGTAATGGTGTGTCCGAACATCATAACCGTACTTTATTAGATATGGTACAATCTATGATATCTCTTACCGATTTACCACTATCGTTTTGGGTTTATGCATTAGAGACAGCTGCATTCACGTTAAATAGGGCACCATCTAAATCCGTTGAGACGACACCTTATGAACTGTGGTTTGGCAAGAAACCCAAGTTGTCGTTTCTTAAAGTTTGGGGTTGCGATGCTTATGTGAAAAAGTTTCATCCTGATAAGCTCAAACCCAAATCGGAAAAATGTGTCTTCATAGGATACCCAAAGGAGACTATTGGGTACACCTTCTATCACAGATCCGAAGGCAAGACATTCGTGGCTAAGAATGGATCCTTTCTAGAGAAGGAGTTTCTCTCGAAATAAGTGAGTGGGAGGAAAGTAGAACTTGATGAGGTAATTGTACCTTCTCACGGCGCTTGGGGAATAAGCGAGTTTACCAGGCAGGTGGGGAGGCGCATAGTTTCTTCCGCCCTTATAAAGGGACAAGGACTCCTCCTTTTCACCCACGCCTTCTTCTTCCCTACCCATCCATTCTCGCGCACTCGAGCTCCAGCGCCCAAGTTTGCATTTTCTCCACAAAACCACTCCAAACATGTCCGGAGCGGGAGGCAAGTGGATGGTCTCCTCTGTTACGGAGGAGAACATTACGAAGCTCCGGGAAGCCGGATACCTGGCCGCAGATATCACGCACCGGCTCCCAGACACGGGGCAGATCGTCCCTACCCCCGAACCCCATGAAAGGTTGTATTCCTTACCCATTTCGTCCGCGGGCTGGGATTTCCCCTCCATCCATTTGTTCGCGGGCTCATGTTCTACTATGGGATGGACTTCCATGATCTGGCCCCCAATTTCATCCTCAACATCTCGGCGTTTATCGTCGTGTGTGAGGCCTTCATCCGCATCAAGCCCCACTTCGGTCTGTGGCTGAAGACCTTCAATGTTAAACCGAAGATGGTGGTCGGCCAGCAAGCGGAGTGCGAAGGCGCCATGGTGGGAAAAATGCCCAATGTCACCTGGCTTGAAGGCTCCTATGTGGAGACACTGAAGGGGTGGCAATCGGGGTGGTTCTACATCACCGAGCCGCGTGACACCAACTAGGTGGCGGCCCCCGAATTTCGATCCGGCGTCCCCACGCGGCTCACCTCCTGGAAAGAGAAGGGCCTATCCTGGGGTTCATCGCTGGAGCTGACCGGACTCCAGAACTGTGTTAAAAACATGATAAGCAAGAAAATCAAGCTTGTCAATGTGGTCCAGGTCATACTCTTCCCTCGTATCCTCCCGTGTCGAAGACGGTCGTTCAATATGTGGGAGTTCGACCCGGCTAAGCACTAGACGCTGCGAGAGCTCTTCGACACGACACACCAGGACATCTGGAGGGTGCTGTTCAAGTCCGCCGAGGTACCTTCTCCCCTTACCGAGGATCGCGGACTCAGCGCAAAGCACCCTGCCAATCCGGTAAGCTCCTTATATCTCATAAGATGTTAATTTCCCCAGTATAATCATGTGGGGGATCTAAGCCTCCACGCCATTTAACAGGAATGGGTCACGATAGCGGAGCGGATCGATTCTCCGGCCCCACTGCTCGAGGATCGAGCAAGGTCTCTCTTAACGGAGATGGTGGTTCCGGCGCCCTATGAGGCGCCGGAGAAGAAGGCCACGGGGAGCACGAAAGGTCTCCGGCGCAAGGTCGTATCGGACTCATCGTCCGATAACACCGCGCGCCCTCCTCCCACGAAAACGAGGAGGAGGAAGAGGAAAGTTCTTCCCCCCCCCCCCAACCGGGGGAGACAAGAAAAGGAAGGTCGCCCCGTCAGGGAAAGCCGAAGGGTCCAAGAAGGGAAGGACTCTCCTTCCGGACTGCTCCATGGTGGCCGCTTTTAGCGACGAGGGGTGGTTACCCAGGGACAAGCCCCTGGCGAAGTCGTAAGTATCCAGATACCATAATAGTTCTTGGTATGTTTTATTTTATTGCTTCTTATCATGCCGAACAAGATCATGCAGCCCATCCAAAGCCCGTATCGACGTATCCTCTTCGGATGAGTCTTTGGGCCCGTCGGAGATGAACAGTGATTCACTCCTGACCGCCTCCTCCCCCCGCCCTACGGACGACGTCGAGGTGTTGGATCAAAGGGTACTGAACCAAGGGGAGGCAGTTCCGGAAGTGCCCCAAGGCGACATTCCGGACGCTGGGCGCACGAGGGCAAGACTCCCATGGGCTCTAATGCCGGGGGTAGCAAGTCTAAGGGGGACAAGTCGTCTGTGTCAATGGCCTCTGTCCATCCAGGGGCATCGGAAAATTTGCTGGAAGCACTTCGCGGCGCTTCCATTGACGAAGAGCACCGCACTATCATGAGTGTGGGGGTCAAGAAGGTTCAGTCCGCCAAAAGCGGACTGACTGAAGCCTGTGCCAGCCTCCCAACAGGCTTCGAGGTAAGTAATCAAATTATGAGAAAATGTAACAGCATAGACAGTAGCCCCTGATGCTCTGTTTGGTGTTCGGAAGAAAGGCCGAATAGAGGATCAAATAATAATCACAGGAGTCTAATCAGAATATGTCTATGTGAATAAGCAGGCTTCACTGCTGGCCCCTGCCGCTCACATGACGGAGGTCTCCGCACTGAAGCGGGACCTTGAGCGGTCAGAGGAAGAGCTCGGCCTTACCAAGAGGCAGCTCGAAGAGAACAAAGGTAAGTGATACCTCGTATGCTTATTGATAAAGAAATAGGAAACTGGTTGTTAGATCACAGAATCGTCATGAATTTTTCTAGGGGCCATGACCGAAGTGGCGACCCTGAAGAAGGCGCTGTCCGAGGCCGAAGGCAAACTGGCCAAGGAGCGCGCCGAGCGAAAAAAGCAAGAGGCCCGAGTCGGCGAGGTTCAGCAAGAGCTCCAGGAGTTTTTCAAGAAGTACGAGCCCTTGGAGCGTGACTCTGATACGTCTCCAACGTATATATAATTTTTGATTGCTCCATGCTATATTATCTACTGTTTTGGACTATATTGGGCTTTATTTTCCACTTTTATATTATTTTTGGGACTAACCTATTAACCGGAGGCCCAGCCCAGAATTGCTGTTTTTTTGCCTATTTCCGTGTTTCGGAGAAATAGAATATCAAACGGAGTCCAAACGGAATAAAATCTTCGGGAACGTGATTTTCTCACCGAACGTGATCCAAGAGACTTGGACCCTACTGCAAGGGATCAAAGAGGAGGTCACGAGGGTGGGGGCGCCCCCCTACGGCGCGCCCCCTGCCTCGTGGGCCCCTCGGTGCTCCACCGACGTACTCCTTCCTCCTATATATACCTACGTACCCCCAAACGATCAGAACAGGAGCCAAAAACCTAATTCCACCGCCGCAAATTTCTGTATCCACGAGATCCCATCTTGGGGCCTGTTCCGGAGCTCCGCCGGAAGAGGGCCGTCATCACGGAGGGCTTCTACATCATCCTAGCCCCTCCGATGAAGTGTGAGTAGTTTACCTTAGACCTTCGGGTCCATAGTTAGTAGCTAGATGGCTTGTTCTCTCTCTTTGAATCTCAATACAAAGTTCTCCCCCTCTCTTGTGGAGATCTATTCGATGTAATCTTCTTTTTGCGGTGTGTTTGTTGAGATCGATGAATTGTGGGTTTATGATCAAGTCTATCTATGAATAATATTTGAATCTTCTCTGAATTTTTTTATGTATGATTGGTTATCTTTGCAAGTCTCTTCAAGTTATCCGTTTGGTTTGGCCAACTAGATTGGGTTCGATCTTGCGGTGTCCTTTCCCAGTGACAGAAGGGGCAGCAAGGCACGTATTGCATCATTGCCATCGAGGATAACAAGATGGGGTTTATTTCATATTGCATGAATTTATCTCTCTACATCATGTCATCTTGCTTAAGGCGTTACTCTGTTTTTAACTTAATACTCTAGATGCATGCTGGATAGCGGTCGATGAGTGGAGTAATAGTAGTAGATGTAGAATCATTTCGGTCTACTTGTCATGGACGTGATGCCTATATACATGATCATGCCTAGATATTCTCGTAACTATGATCAATTCTGTCAATTGCTCAACAGTAATTTGTTCACCCACCGTAGAATACTTATACTCTTGAGAGAAGCCACTAGTGAAACCTATGGCCCCGGGGTTTATTCTCATCATATCAATCTCCATCACTTTAATCTTGCTTTGCTTTTTTACTTTGCTCTTACTTTTTACTTTGCATCTTTATACCAAAATACCAAAAAATATTCTATCTATCAGATCTCACTCTCGTAAGTGACCGTGAAGGGATTGACAACCCCTAATCACGTTGGTTGCGAGTAGCTATCATTTTATGCAGGTACGAGGGACTTGAGCGTGGCCTCCTACTGGATTGATACCTTGGTTCTCAAAAACTGAGGGAAATACTTACGGTACTCTGCTGCATCATCCCTTCCTCTTCGGGGAAAACCACCGCAAGCTCAAGACGTAGCAAGAAGGATTTCTGGCGCCGTTGCCGGGGAGTCTACGCAAAAAGTCAACATACCAAGTACCCATCGCAATCCTTATCTCTCGCATTACATTATTTGCCATTTGCCTCTCGTTTTCCTCTCCCCCCCCCAATTCACTCTTGCTGTTTTATTCGCCCTCTCTCTCTATCCTCCCTCTCTATTTGCCTCTTTTGCCCATTTGCTCTTGTTTGCTCGTGTGTTAGTTTGCTTGTCTGTCGTGATAGCTCAAGATAATACTAAATTGTGTGACTTCACCAATACCAATAATAATGATTTCCTTAACACTCCGATTGCTCCTCTTGCCAATACTGAATCTTGTGAAATCAATGTTGCTTTGTTGAATAATCTTGTTATGAAAGATCAATTCGCCGGCCTTCCTAGTGAAGATGACGCTACTCATCTGAATAGATTCGTTGATTTATGTGGTATGCAAAAGAAAAGTGATGTCGATAATGATGTCGTTAAATTGAAGCTATTTCCTTTTTCGCTTAGAGATCGTGCTAAAGCTTGGTTTTCGTCTTTGCCTAAAAATAGTATTGATTCATGGAACAAGTGCAAAGATGCTTTTATCTCTAAGTATTTTCCTATCGCTAAGATCATCTCTCTTAGAAACGATATTATGAACTTTAAACAACTTGATCATGAACATGTTGCACAAGCTTGGGAGAGAATGAAATTAATGATACGTAATGGCCCTACTCATGGTTTGAATTTGTGGATGATTATACAGAATTTTTATGCCGGATTGAATTTTGCTTCTATAAATCTTTTAGATTCGGCCGCGGGGGGCACTTTCATGGAAATCACTTTAGGAGATGCTACTAAACTCATAGATAATATTATGGTTAATTATACTCAATGGCACAGTGAAAGATCATCTAAGAAAAAAGTGCATGTGATAGAAGAAATTGATGTGCTGAGTGGAAAGATGGATGAACTTATGAAATTATTTACTACTAAGAGTGTTTCTTCTGATCCTAATGATATGCCTTTGTCTACTTTGATTGAGAATAACAATGAATCTATGGATGTTAATTTTGTTGGTAGGAATAATTTTGGTAACAACGCTTATAGAGGGAATTTTAATCCTAGGCCATATCCTAGTAATCCTTCTAATAATTATGGGAATTCCTACAACAACTCTTATGGAAATTATAATAAGATGCCCTCTGATTTTGAATCTAATATTAAAGAATTTATTTCTTTGCAAAAGAATTTTAATGCTACGATTGAAGAAAAATTGCTTAAGATTGATGATTTGGCTAGGAATGTTGATAGAATTGCTCTTGATGTTGATTCTTTGAAACTTGGATCTATTCCACCTAAGCATGATATCAATGAGTCTCTAAAAGCCATGAGAATTTCGATTGATGAGTGTAAGGAAAGAACCGCTAGGATGCGTGCTTCCAAAGATGCCTTTATTAAAGCGTGTTCTTCCAATTCCTATGAAAATCAAGATGAAGATCTAAAAGTTATTGATGTGTCCCCTATTGAATCTTTGTTTTTCAATAGGAATCTTGATGAAACTGAATATGATCTTCGTTTACCTAGAAGGTGTTCTAAAAATTCAGAGTATTTAGATCTTAATGATGAAATTAATGAAAGTGGGATTGAAAGAAATAAAAATATAGATGTTGCTAAACCCACTATATTGGATTTCAAGGAATTTAGTTATGAAAGTTGCTCTTTAATTGATTGTATTTCCTTGTTGCAATCCGTGCTAAATTCTCCACATGCTTATAGTCGAAATAAAGCCTTCATCGAACATATTGTTGATGCCTTGATGCAATCTTACGAAGAAAAACTTGAGTTGAAAGTTTCTATCCCTAGGAAACTCTATGATGAGTGGGAACCAACTATTAAAATTAAAATTAAAGATTATGAGTTTTATGCTTTGTGTGATTTGGGTTCTAGTGTCTCTATTATTCCCAAGACTCTGTGTGATTTACTAGATTTCCGTGATTTTGATGATTGCTCTCTAAACTTGCATCTTGCGGATTCCACTATTAAGAAACCTATGGGAAAAATTAATGATGTTATTATTGTTGCAAATAGGAATTATGTGCTCGTAGATTTCATTGTTCTTGATATAGATTGCAATCCTTCTTGCCCTATTATTCTTGGTAGACCTTTCCTTAGAACGGTTGGTGCGATTATTGATATGAAGGAAGGGAATATTAGATTTGAATTTCCATTAAAAAGGGCATGGAACACTTTCCAAGAAAGAAAATAAAATTGCCATATGAAACTATCATGAGAGCCACTTATGGATTGCCTACCAAATATGGCAATACCTAGATCTATCCTCGCTATTATGCCTAGCTAGGGGCGTTAAACGATAGCGCTTGTTGGGAGGCAACCCAATTTTATTTTTATTCCTTGCTTTTTGCTCCTGTTTAGTAATAAATAAATTATTTAGCCTCTGTTTTGGTTGTGTTTTTCATGTTTAATTAGTGTTTGTGCCAAGTAGAACCATTGGGAAGAGTTGGGGAAAGTCTTGTTAACTTGCTGTAAACAACAGAAACTTTAGCGCTCACGAGAACTGCTGTCATTTTTTTAAGAGTGATATTTAGTTAATTCTTTTTGCAGATGATTAATAGATAAATTCCTCACGTCCAGCAATTCATTTTAGAATTTTTGGGGTTCCAGATCTTGCGCTAGCTACAGATTACTACAGACTGTTCTGTTTTTGACAGATTCTGTTTTTCGTTTGTTGTTTGCTTATTTTGATGAATCTATCGCTAGTAAAATAGTTTGTTATCCATAGTGAAGTTGGAATAAAGTAGGTTTAACACCAATATAAATAAAGAATGAGTTCATTACAGTACCTTGAAGTGGTCTTTTCTTTTCTTTCGCTAACGGAGCTCGCGAGTTTTCTATTTTGAGTTTTGTGTTGTGAAGTTTTCAAGTTTTGGGTGAATTCTTGTGATGGATTACGGAACAAGGAGTGGAAAGAGCCTAAGATTGGGGATGCCCATGGCACCCCCAATATAATCCAAGGACACCAAAAAGTCAAAGCTTGTGGATGCCCCGGAAGGCATCCCCTCTTTCGTCCACTTCCATCGGTAATTTACTTGGAGCTATATTTTTATTCACCAACATGATATGTGTTTTGCTTGGAGCGTCTTGTATTATTTGTGTATTTGTTTGTTAGTGTGCCACAATCATCCTTGCTGTACACACCTTTTGAGAGAGCCATAGATGAATTAAAATTTGATAGAATAATCTATGTGCTTCACTTATATCTTTTGAGCTAAGTAGTTTTGCTCTATGTGCTTCACTTATATCTTTTGAGCTAAGTAGTTTTGCTCTATGTGCTTCACTTATATCTTTTGAGCGTATTAATTTTTCTATATGTGCTTCGCTTAGATCTTTTAGAGCACGATGGTGGATTTGTTTTAAAGAAACTACTGATCTCTCATGCTTCACTTAAATTATTTTGAGAGTCTCGTAATAGCATGGTAATTTGCTTAATAATAATATGCTTGGTATTCAAGATTTGTGAAACTTTCTTTTGAGTGTGTTGAATACTAAGAAAAGATTGAAGCATGATAATTGTTTTGAGATATGGAGGTGATAATATTAAAGTCATGCTAGTTGAGTAGTTGTGAATTTAAAGAATACTTGTGTTGAAGTTTGTGATTTCCGTAGCATGCACATATGGTGAACCGTTATGTGATGAAGTCGGAGCATGATTTATTTATTGATTGTCTTCCTTATGAGTGGCGGTCGAGGACGAGCGATGGTCTTTTTCTACCAATCTATCCCCGTAGGAGCATGCACGTAGTACTTTGCTTTGATAACTTCTAGATTTTTGCAATAAGTATATGAGTTCTTTATGACTAATGTTGAGTCCATGGATCATACGCACTCTCACCCTTCCACCCTTGCTAGCCTCTCTAGTACCGCGCACCTTTCGCTGGTATCATACACCTACCATATACCTTCCTCAAAACAGCCACCATACCTACCTATTATGGCATTTCCATAGCCATTCCGAGATATATTGCCATGCAACTTTCCACCGTTCCGTTTATTATGACACACTCCATCATTGTCATATTGCTAGCATGATCATGTAGTTGACATAGTATTTGTGGCAAAGCCACCGTTCATAATTTTTCATACTTGTCACTCTTGATTCATTGCATATCGCGGTACACCGCCGGAGGCATCCATATAGAGCCATACTTTGTTTTAGTATCGAGTTGTAATCATTGAGTTGTAAATAAATATAAGTGTGATGATTATCATTTAATAGAGCATTGTCCCAAATAAAAAAATAATAATAAAAAAGAAAGGCCAAAGAAAAAAAAAGGCCCAAAAAAAAGGGCAATGCTACTATCCTTTTTCCACACTTGTGCTTCAAAGTAGCACCATGATATAGCGAGTCTCATATATTGTGCTTCAATGTAGCACCATGTTCTTCATATAGAGAGTCACATATGTTGTCACTTTCATATACTAGTGGGAATTTTACATTGTAGAACTTGGCTTGTATATTCCAATGATGGGCTTCCTCATATTGCCCTAGGTCTTCGTGAGCAAGCAAGTTGGATGCACACCCACTAGTTTCCTTTGTTGAGCTTTCATACATTTATAGCTCTAGTGCATCCGTTGCATGGCAATCCCTACTCACTCACATTGATATCTATTGATGGGCATCTCCATAGCCCGTTGATACGCCTAGTTGATGTGAGACTATCTTCTCCCTTTTTGTCTTCTCCACAACCACCATTCTATTCCACCTATAGTGCTATGTCCATGGCTCACGCTCATGTATTGCGTGAAGATTGAAAAAGTTTTGAAAAAGTTAGAGTATGAAACAATTGCTTGGCTTGTCATCGGGGTTGTGCATGATTTAAATATTTTGTGTGGTGAAGATGGAGCATAGCCAGACTATATGATTTTGTAGGGATAACTTTCTTTGGCCATGTTATTTTGAGAAGACATAATTGCTTTGTTAGTATGCTTGAAGTATTATTATTTTTATGTCAATATAAACTTTTGTCTTGAATCTTTCTAATCTGAATATTCATACCACAGTTAAGAAGATTTACATTGAAATTATGCCAAGTAGCACTCCGCTTCAAAAATTCTCTTTTTATCATTTACCTACTCGAGGACGAGCAGGTATTAATCTTGGGGATGCCTGATACGTCTCCAACGTATCTATAATTTTTGATTGCTCCATGCTATATTATCTACTGTTTTGGACTATATTGGGCTTTATTTTCCACTTTTATATTATTTTTGGGACTAACCTATTAACCGGAGGCCCAGCCCAGAATTGTTGTTTTTTGCCTATTTAAGTGCTTCGGAGAAACAGAATATCAAACGGAGTCCAAACGGAATAAAATCTTCGGGGACGTGATTTTCTCACCGAACGTGATCCAGGAGACTTGGACCCTACTACAAGGGATCAAAGAGGAGGTCACGAGGGTGGGGGCGCCCCTCCTAGGGCACGCCCCCCTGCCTCATGGGCCCCTCGATGCTCCACCGACGTACTCCTTTCTCCTATATATACCTACGTACCCCCAAACGATCAGAATAGGAGCAAAAAACCTAATTCCACCGCCGCAACTTTCTGTATCCACGAGATCCCATCTTGGGGTATGTTTCGGAGCTCCGCCGGAAGAGGGCCATCATCACGGAGGGCTTCTACATCATCCTAGCCCCTCCGATGAAGTGTGAGTAGTTTACCTCAGACCTTCGGGTCCATAGTTAGTAGCTAGATGGCTTGTTCTCTCTCTTTGAATCTCAATACAAAGTTCTCCCCCTCTCTTGTGGAGATCTATTCGATGTAATCTTCTTTTTGCGGTGTGTTTGTTGAGATCGATGAATTGTGGGTTTATGGTCAAGTCTATCTATGAATAATATTTGAATCTTCTCTGAATTCTTTTATGTATGATTGGTTATCTTTGCAAGTCTCTTCGAATTATCCGTTTGGTTTGGCCAACTAGATTGGTAGTTCTTGCCATGGGAGAAGTGCTTAGCTTTGGGTTCAATCTTGCGGTGTCCTTTCCCAGTGACAGAAGGGGCAGTAAGGCACGTATTGCATCGTTGCCATCAAGGCTAACAAGATGGGGTTTATTTCATATTGCATGAATTTATCTCTCTACATCATGTCATCTTGCTTAAGGCGTTACTTTGTTTTTAACTTAATACTCTAGATGCATGCTGGATAGCGGTCGATGAGTGGAGTAATAGTAGTAGCTGCAGAATCGTTTCGGTCTACTTGTCATGGATGTGATGCCTATATACATGATCATGCCTAGATATTCTCGTAACTATGCTCAATTCTGTCAATTGCTCAACAGTAATTTTTCACCCACTGTAGAATACTTATACTCTTGAGAGAAGCCACTAGTGAAACCTATGGCCCCGGGGTCTATTCTCATCATATCAATCTCCATCACTTTAATCTTGCTTTGCTGCGAGTAGCTATCATTTTGTGCAGGTACGAGGGACTTGAGCGTGGCCTCCTACTGGATTGATACCTTGGTTCTCAGAAACTGAGGGAAATACTTACGCTACTCTGCTGCATCATCCCTTCCTCTTCGGGGAAAACCAACGCAAGCTCAAGACGTAGCAGTCTCTAGGATGCAACGGTCCGAGCTTGCGAAGGCACTCGAGAACGCACAAAATGCCAAGGCCGAAGCCCAAAAGGCCCTCCAGGAAATTGAGGCAGTCAAGAAGATAGCGGCGGGTAAGCCATTCATTATGCAAAGCAAGCATGTGAAGGAAACTTTCCTTTTACTTACCTGAATTCGGAGCTCTCCAGGAGCGTTCGCAGATCTACCCAGTAGTGTGTCGGATGCCGCGGAGTTCTACCGGGCCGAGAAAGAGAGCTCGATGGAGAAGTTGTTTTGGTCTTAGTATACTGGGACCGAACATCCGATGTCCTTGAGCGACCAGTTGAAGCAACTTGTCGAGCTTCACAGGGCGGCCGAACTGGCCATGAAGGGCCTCATCGTCCAGATGTGGCCTGGCGAGCCCCTGCCTGGAAGCTATTTCGGCCTGGTAAGGCGGCTTGTGAATGCCTGCCCATGGTTTGAAGTCATAAAGTGGTCCGTCTGCATTGAGGGTACGCATAGGGCTTTTGCCCAGGCAAAAGTGCACTGGGCGAAGATGGACGCCGAAAAGCTGGTGAAGGAGGGGCCGCCGGAGGGCAAGGAGCATCGCCACCCCGAAAAGTATTATGACAGTCTCCTGAAGGGTGCCCGCCTTCTCGCAGAGGAATGTGCTAAGGATGTAATTTTTGAATGAATGTACTCATGTGATCCTGTAATGTGGAACGAGTTCATGTGCGTTATGTAACGCTTGTTAATTTAAAATATTTCCTTTTGTGAGGCTGTTTATAAAATTTGAGAGTTGGCCAGTCGTGAGCTTCTACCCCCATGTAACTAGTACAGAGGTGTTCGGGATAAACCTGACCACTCTTTATCCCAGTTTTGGGTCCTTCGAAGGAGGTGTTCAGCACAATGAACCAGGCAATCGGACTATAAGGCTTTATCACTCTCACTTAGCCACAGAAGTCTACAATTTTAAATTTTGGCGAAGCCCCTAGTATTCAGAAGGCCGAACTTGGGGCGCTATGTACGCCTAAATCGGACAACGTCAACTCCTCGCCCGAAGCAGAAAAAATCTTTAAGGATTTGAGACCTCTCGAACATCGACCAACTCTCGCCGCATCATGAAAGTCAGTTTCCGACTCCCTCAATCACGGCATCTTGCATTGTGCGAGGGCATGAGGAGATTACAGTGGCCCTAGTGGCTTCTTGGGGAACATTGTGCCTCCACACTGCTCCAAACGGAGATTATCATCCGCAAGGGTGTGAACTTCGGGATACATCATCGTCTCCACGTGCCTCGGTTATCTCTTACCCGATCCCTTTTCTTATGCACTTTACTTTGTGATAGCCATATTGTTTCTTGTCATATATCTTGCTATCATTTAGTTTTTTTCTTGCTTAGCATAAGTAGTTGGTGCACATAGGTAAGCCTAGTTGTTGTAGGTTTTGTGCTTGACAAATTAACCGCTAGGTTTATTCCGCATTTGTTCAAGCCTAAACCATAATTATTTTAAAGCGCCTATTCACCCCCCCCCCCTCTAGGAGACATCCTCGATTTTCCCCCGTTATCAAATGACAACACATGTCTATGGTTAGGAAACCTTAACCATGTTTGATCAACGAGCTAGTCTAGTACAAGCTCTCTAGGGACATGATATTTGTTTATGTATTCACACATGTATTTAAGTTTCCGATAAATACAATTCTATCATGAATAATAAACCTTTATCATGAATAAGGAAATATAAAATAACAATTCTATTATTGCCTCTAGGGCATATTTCCTTCACCAGCAACTCTAGGTTAGTGATTTCTTTATTTGATACAATAATGAGACCATAATGTTCCATAAAAAATCCAATTACCATTTTCATACCTTTCGCTCCAAACCAGCAGGTGGTAATATTGGTTTGCAAATGGAGAAATAAAACACCTAGAGACCCTAAAACAAGACAACACAGAAAAGAAGACACTAAGGCTCCGTGCGGAAGCTCTCCAGAAGCTAGCTTCCTAAACTCGCTCCGAGAAGCCAGCCGAACGGCTCTGCTCCGAGGACTGGCTCTATGGAGACAAAGAATATGCAGTGTGATACGTCTCCATCCTATCTACTTTTCCAAACACTTTTGACCTTGTTTTGGACTATAACTTGCATGATTTGAATGGAACTAACCCGGACTGATGTTGTTTTCAGCAGAATTGCCATGGTGTTATTTTTGTGCAGAAATAAAAGTTCTCAGAATGACCTGAAACTTCACGAAGAATATTTTTGGAATATATAAAAATACTGGCGAAAGAATCAACACCAGGGGCCCACACCCTATCCACGAGGGTGGGGGTGCGCCCCCTGCCTCATGGACCCCCTGGGGCTCCACCGACCTCAACTCTGACTCTATATATTCTCGTTCAGGGTGAAAAAAATCAGAGAGAAGGATTGATCACGTTTTACGATACGGAGCCACCACCAAGCCCTAATCTCTCTCGGGAGGGCTGATCTGGAGTCCGTTCGGGACTCTAGAGAGGGGAATCCATCGCTGTCGTCATCATCAACCATCCTCCATCACCAATTTCATGATGCTGACCGTTGTGCATGAGTAATTCCATCGTAGGCTTGCTGGACGGTGATGGGTTGGATGAGATTTATCATGTAATTGAGCTAGTTTTGTTAGGGTTTGATCCCTAGTATCCATTATATTCTCAGATTGATGTTGCTATGACTTTGCTATGCTTAATGCTTGTCACTAGGGCCTGAGTGCCATGATTTCAGATCAGAACCTATTAGGTTTTCATGAATATATGTGAGTTCTTGATCCTATTTTGCAAGTCAATAGTCACCTACTATGTGTTATGATCCGGTAACCCCGAAGTCACAACAATTGGGACCACTCTCGGTGATGACTATAGTTTGAGGAGTTCATGTATTCACTAAGTGTTAATGCTTTGGTCCGGTACTCTATTAAAAGGAGGCCTTAATATCCCTTAGTTTCTAATAGGACCCCGCTGCCACAGGAGGGTAGGACAAAAGATGTCATGCAAGTTCTTTTCCATAAGCACATATGACTATATTCGGAATACATGCCTACATTACATTGATGAACTGGAGCTAGTTCTGTGTCACTCTATGTTATAACTGTTTCATGAGGAATCGCATCCGACATAATTATCCATCACTGATCCAATGCCTGCGAGATTTTCACATATTGATCTTTGCTTAGTTATTTTTCCGTTGCCACTCTTACAATCACTACAAAACCAATACTGTTACTTTTGCCACCATTACCGTAACTTTCATATTACTTTGCTACTAAATACTTTGTTGCAGATATTAGGTCTTTCAGGTGCGGTTGAATTGACAACTCAACTGTTAATACTTGAGAATATTCTTTGGCTCCCCTTGCACGAATCAATAAATTTGGGTTGAATACTCTAACCTCAAAAACTGTTGCGATCCCCTATACTTTTGGGTTATCAAGACTATTTTCTGGCGTCATTGCCGGGGAGCATAGCTCTATTCTTTGAGTCATTTGGGATTTATATCTGTTGATCACTATGAGGAACTTGAAAGATGAAAGGACCAAGATTTATCCCTCAACTACGAGGGGAGGTAAGGAACTTCCATCTAGCTTTGCACTTGATTCACCTTCTGTTATGAGTAAATTTGCGACACCTACTCCTGCTATTCATTCTGATATGTCGCATGTTATTGATGATGCCACTTCTGCTATGCATGATGCTTATGATGAAACTACTTCTATGCTTGATAATACTGTGCCACTAGGTGAATTTCTTGATGAACAACTTTCTAGGGTTAGAGAGAATGAAATTATTGAAACTGATAATATTGATGAAAGTGATGATGAACATTCTTCCCCTAGATATGAATTGCCTGTTGTGCCTGAGGGTTATGTCGGAGTAATGGGCCACGGGTAGGCTAACCTGAGGCCCAGAACCTTTCAAGACATCGGGGCTGACCGCGCCCCTCAAGACACCAGGATGGAGAGCCGCCTTCCAGACGCTGGCTAAAGGAACAACCGACTACCCGCTTGCGGCCGAGTCCTGGAGGCGAGGTCAAGACGGGCCGACTCCCGCCTGGCGGCTCCCAGAGAAGCCGGCCACGGGGAGTCGGCCCATGACACCAACAAAGCCCATGCCCTCATAAGGGGGGATGGGACGGGAGTGACAACAGTAAAGCCCACTCCCTCCCCTTTTCATGGGATGGCTAGGCCATAGTGCGCTGTACCAATGGATATCTCCGTCCGGCGAGGCACTGTTGCTGTGCCATCCTTGACATCAGCAACAGGGGGCGGAGTCCTGCACCCACGATGGCCTGTCGGTACGGTCCACGGATGATGGGCCCTACTGGTCAGCGAGAGTCCAGAAGACGGCAAGAGCGCCACCAGTCGGACCCGAAGGGAGCCGGCCCCCGGAAGTCGGCCTACCCCTCCCACGGGTCCCACACGCCATTAACCAGACGAGACGGGGAGTGGCTATAGTAATCGCCCACCATGTGGCGGAGCTGTAGCCACGACACCATGACCAAGCCTGCGTCATTAGAGGCACGGCTACAGTAATCGGCAGCCGGCAAGACCCGCAAGCGGCGGGTATGGCCTATCGACTCCGTACCAGACCAGTCGGCGGGGCCCACCAGCCGGCGGGCCCCAGCAGTCGGTAGAAAGGCCGGCAGGCGAAGAGATTGATGGCTGGGCCCTGCGCCCAGTCAGTTTACCATTGTACCCCTGGGGGGTAGGCCTATATAAACCCCCAGGGCACCCATGCAAAGGGTTCCGATCCATTAGAACTAGACCAGACCTTAGAGAAGGAGGGGAGCTGGCCTAGTCTCCTCCTGTCCACAGATATAGCTCGAGGAGCATCATTGTACTCACTTTTGCCTTAGTGATCATGCGGAGACCCCGCAGAGTAGGACTAGGGGTGTTATCTCCTAGGAGAGCCCCGAACCTAGGTAAAGTACGTCGGCGTTCGTGTCTACGCCTCATCCCATCCAGGCACCGGCGACGTTCTACTCGGCCCCACCATGATAAGCCATCCATTAGCATATGTCGCACCCAACCCCCGACATTTGGCGCCCACTGTGGGCCCTGGTGCACCGTCGTCCAGAGACCTGTTTTGGACGGGAACCCTTTTCCTCCCTGGCGAGCGCAGCCAGCCTGGCACGCTAGACGGAGTCTGCGCCGACGCGCTGCATGGCGCTGAAATCGCCAACGCGGCCAGTTGCCTCACCAATCTTGTAGGCGAGGTCCGCCTCTCTGACGAGCCCACATCCGACGCGGGCACAGGCGGCCCCGAGAGCCACCTCGCGGGCCTCCTCAATCAACTTCACAGCGCCAGCGAGCCAGCTGGGGACTTGGAGTCTGTAGGCTCCACTGATCCGATGTTGGTCGACTCCGACACCGTGTCGCTTGACACGTTCCCCACCAACGTGGTGGTCTATGACGAGCCGCTTCCTCGCGCGGAGAGCGGCGGAAGCACCGTCACGGAAGTGCTTGTCATCGATCATGGCGAGCACTCCGGCGGGGGTGATTACGACCCGCTCCACGCGGCGCTGCAAGACCTGGCAGCGCCCATCCCTGAAGATGCTGACGCCGAGACACCGGAGGCACGTCGCCTTCAGCTAGTCGAAGGCGCCAAAAAGTTGGCCAGCATAAGACACCTGTCAGAAGCCTACCGGCGCGAGATGGACCACACGGTGGGCGGCACGCCGGCTCCAGCTGGGCCTAGCCGCCTTGGCACGGTCCAGCAGCGCGGTGCGGCTATCGCCGATCTGTTCGGGGTGAATCGCCCCGTCTACGCCACACCTGCGGAGAATATTCGAGCCGCCCAGGCGTCGGCGGACGAGCTGGACAAGTTCGAGGGCGAAGAGCTTCGCTTGATAACGGAGCGCGTCCAGCGACTCCTTGATGCGGCTGTTGAGCAGAACGAGGCCGGCTGCCACACTGATGCATCGTGCCGACGGAATGACAACCTGCTGCCATGCCGAGACCAAGGCGTGGAGTCCCGGACACCGACTGGCGGCGTCCACGGAAGAAAAGACAAGGAGACGGCTGCCAGCCGCAGTCGGACTCGCATCACCATAGAGCGCGACTGAGACGGCCGCCCAAGAATAGTGGAACAACGAGACGATTGTCCGCCTCCTCCCCTCGGAGGGAAAGGCGAGTCTCCCCGCCGCCTGTTGATCACCCGACGCTCGGCGACCGCCTTGGCCGTCGAGAGGGAGTCGGTGAGAGTGACGCCCGCCATCAGATTGACCGTCTCCACCGATCCCTGGCGCTTGAGCAAGAAGATGAGTTGGGTCCACCGTGTTTTGGCCCCCGCATCCGAGATGAGCCCTTCTCCAAAGGGTTCACGCTCCCCAGATACACACCCAAGTACACCGGCTCTGTGAAGCCGGAGGACTGGCTGGTCGACTACTCCATGACTGTCAGCATAGGAAACGGCAACAAGCGTGTTGCTGTGAAGTACGTTCCACTCATGCTTCAGGGCACGACCCAGACATGGCTGAACAACTTAAGGCCCCTCAGCATCAATAGTTGGGTCGACTTCACCGACGCCTTCATCCGCAACTTCACCAGCACATACAAGCGACCTCCCAAACCCCGCCAGCTCTCCTTGTGCGTGCAAGGCCCCAGCGAGTCAACTCACGACTACCTCATGCGCTGGGCCGAGCTCCGCAATTCTTGCGAGGGCGTGCACGAGGTGCAGGCTATTGAGTACTTCACTGCAGGATGCTGAGAGGGCACCCTCCTCAAGCATAGGCTTCTCTGCGATGACCCGGAAACCCTCGACGAGCTGCTGGTCATAGCAGATAAATACGCCACGGCCGGCTCCTCCATGAAGACGGAGATTCAAGTCAGTGCGACCAGCAAAGTGGCTCCTCAGGCTCCCTCGAACCCAAGCCGGAGACACCAGTCAGCCTCAATAGCAGAACGACCACAAGTGTAAAGCCCCCCTGCCGACTTCCACCAGTCAGCAGGTGGCAACAGTTGAAGACCAATAGCCGGAAGGGTAGCCTCCGCCCAGACGTCAGAAGGGCGGCAAGTCCAACTGGCAGCCGGATTTCTCATATGAGCAGACTCTGGATGGACCCTGCAAGTTCCACAGTGGCACAAAGTTGTCCAACCACACCACTCGGAAATGCCACGGGCTCACCAGGATCGCCAAGGGAGACGGCCTTTTGCCTCCCCCACCTGCTGGGCAGCCGCCTCCCCCTCCGCCCAAGTAGCCGACGGTTAGACCAGTCGGCGCAATGCAAGACGAGTACCCAGAAGAGAAGGGAGCATACATCGTGTTCACCAGTGTGGCCGACAATCGACGCAGCAGACGGCTGCAGCAGCAGGAGGTGAATGCAGTAGCTTCTGACACACTGGGGTTCATGCACTGGTCTGAGAAGCCCATCAGCTGGAGTCAGGCTGACCACCCCGAAGTAATGCCCAGACCCGGCTCCTATGCTTTGGTTTTGGATGCCAGTGTCGGTGTCAAAACCGGTGGATCTCGGGTAGGGGGTCCCAAACTGTGCGTCTAAGGCGGATGGTAACAGGAGGCAGGGGACACGATGTTTTACCCAGGTTCGAGCCCTCTTGATGGAGGTAAAACCCTACGTCCTGCTTGATTAATATTGATTATATGGGTAGTACAAGAGTAGATCTACCACGGGATCAGAGAGGCTAAACCCTAGAAGCTAGCCTATGGTATGATTGTTTGTTGTCCTATGGACTAAAACCCTCCGGTTTATATAGACACCAGAGAGGGTTAGGGTTACACAAGGTCGGTTACAAAGGAGGAGATACACATATCTGTATTGCCTAGCTTGCCTTCCACGCCAAGTAGAGTCTCATCCGGACACGAGATGAATTCTTCAATCTTGTATCTTCATAGTCCAACAGTGCGGCCAAAGGATATAGTCCGGCTGTCCGGAGACCCCTAATCCAGGACTCCCTCAGTAGCCCCTGAACCAGGCTTCAATGAGGATGAGTCCGGCGCACAGTATTGTCTTTGGCATTGCAAGCCGGGATCCTCCTCCGAATATACCACGGAAGAATTTGAATACAAGGATCGTGTCCAACCCTGCAAAATAAGTTCCACATACCACCACCAAGAGAATAATATTTCCGCAAATCTAATTTGCTGACTTGTTTTGGCAACACAACATTATGTCACGGCCCGGTGATTATTCGAACCGTTTCCTTTAACTAGCCCCGCACATAATGCGAGGCGGGTTTTTGACATGTCTTGTCAAAGCAGAGATCGTGTCCCCTTATCATGGGATTCTCATCAATACAGGCGTGGGTAACCCAACCGCGTCTAGGACTCCCAGATTATAGGTAAGTCCCAAACGGCCACGGAGAGGATGCTTGATATTCACCCTCTTTATAAAGGGACAAGGCTTTTACCTTTTTCCCTCCCGCGCTCAATCGAATCCTTCCCCCGCCTCGAGTTCTAACACCCAAAGCCCAGGTCAGGTCCTCCGGATCTTCAATCATGTCCGGATCCAACCTTCAAGGCCGATGGATGCCCTCCTCCGTTATAGAAGAGGATATCAAGAAGTTGAGGGAGGCCAGTGTCAGGACCCCGACTCCATGCCACATCGATCTAGCATGTAACACCTCATATCACTTTGCGGCCTCACGCACGGTATTCCCACGGGTGTCGCCTTACCTTTGCCCGGGACCGTTTGCGCCTTTTGGCACACATATATGACAGTGTCGCTAGCATCCATATGATAAGGAGCCCGGGCTGACATGGCTAGTCGTAAACCCAAAGTGGCACAAACTTACAGGGACAGGCATCCATGACCCAGCATCGAACGTGTCGGTCATCAGCGAGTGAATCCAGGCTGTAGCACTGGGCTAGCAGGACTCCGGTGAACCGGGCTGTAGCGGGCTAACAGGACTCTGGTATTCATCGCGTGACATTTCCCCGAAGGGACAGACACAGGAACGAAGAAGGACACATGCCGGCCAGCCTAAGTGTTCCGGAGCAGTAGCAAGCTACCATGGCTCAGTGAAACACTAGGAGACATTTCCCGGTAAGAGAGGCTACTAAAGATAAACAACTAGATGGTCAGATCCCACACATACCAAGCATTTCAATAACATACACACAATATGCTCGATATGTGCAAATACAACATGGCATCACAACATGACTCTACGACTCAAGTAATTTATTCAATAGGCTCCGAGGAGCGCGATATTACAAACATGGGTCTCATGACCCAACAATCAGAGCATACAAATCAAAGCACACGCGGAAGCTATCATGTCTGAGTACAGACATCTATAAATGAAAAAGGCTGAGAAGCCTGACTATCTATCAGATCCTGCCGAGGGCACAAGATCGTAGCTGAGGTATCAAGCTAAACGTCGAAGTCCAAGCGGAACTACTAGTGAGACTGAAGTCTCTCTGCAAAACATAAAATAGGCAAACGTGAGTACAAATGTACCCAGCAAGACTTACATCAGATCTATCTACACATGCATCATTATCAACAAAGGGGATGGTGGAGTTTGACTGCAGCAAGCCAGCTTTGACTCGGTGGCTATCCTGAACTACGACTGCAAGTAACTCTTTTGAGGTGGCGCACACGAGTCCACATATTCACCATATCAATACACCACTATGGATCCGCTCCCGTCTCCCTACGAGAACGCCATCCATAGCACTCACGCTTATCTTGCGTATTTTAGAGTATCCACTTTCACTTGTCTATGAACTGATATAAGCAACCCAGAAGTCCTTTTCCGCGGACACGGCTATTCAAATAGATGATGTTAACCCTGCAGGGGTGTACTTCTTCACACACGCTCTCACCACTTACCGCCGTTTACACGACATGTACTCGGCAACCTTCAAGCGGAAGCCCAACGTGGGTGTCGGCCACGACCTACCTAATCACCTAAGTCTCTAGTCCAGGTTTATCGCCTATTCGGGTTCCATCCATGAGGAGATCCGGCCGGAGTTTCGCTCACAGCCCCAAACGATGTGAACAGGGTTCCCGAGACACCAAACGGGCGCCCGGTACACCGTGCCACGTGCCTACCGCATCACAGCCCACCCCTACGGTCAGCGCTGCCCACGGCCTCCAGCATACTACAAACACCAGAAACTACTTGCAACTCCTGGACAGAGGACAAGGGTGAATAAGAAGCCGAGAGGGTCCATTGGTTTCGGGCCCAATGCGTGGTAGTAGCTGAATCATGGATCACAAACACAGAACTCAGTTCCTGAGGACGGCTGCAATGAGACAACCCACCATGTACTCCTACATGGCCTCTCACCGCTACCTTTACCAAATCGTGTTCACACACTTAGCTCACACACAATAGGACATGTTCACACGCCTCTGATTCATCCCCGATGAATCAGACCTGACTCAACTCTAAGCAGTAGCGGGCATGACAAACAAACATGAATGAGTAGGCACAACAGGGCTCAAACAACTCCTACTCATGCTAGTGGGTTTCATCTAATTACTGTGGAATGACAGGTCATGCAGAGGATAAAGGGGTTCAACTACCGCAGCATGTAACAGTTGAATCGGTGTTGTCCTAATGCAGTAAAAGAGAGCAGGAGCGAGAGAGTGGGATTGTATCGAAATGAACAAGGGGGTTTTGCTTGCCTGGCACTTCTGAAGATAGCATTGAGTCTTCATCAGTGTCAACGATCACATCATCGGTATCACGTCTATCGAGAGGGGACAAATACCGGCAACACAGAAGGGAACACAATCAATGCAATGCACAATATGATGCATGATCATGACATGGCAAAATGAATGTGTCTTGGGCTAATGCAACTAGCAACAGATTAAATGAAGTTGGTTTGAATCCAAGATTCAAATTCAAACTCCATATGTGGTTATTTAAATGTCATTCACTTCATTTGCCCTAAACAGTAGTGATAAGTTGTTCTAACATGCATGAAAATGGTACAGATGGATTCCTTGAATTTTTCTGATAATTTTTCATATATAAATTATTTAATTTGGAGTTACGATTAATTTTCTATGATTTATTGAAGTTTAGAATATATTCTGGAATTATAAATCATTTCCTAATTTATTTTAATTCCAGAAATACTTTACTGCGTCAGCATGACGTATTAGTGACGTCAGCAGGTCAACGTGGCTGGTCCAGGTCAAACCTGGCCAGTGGGTCCCATCCGTCAGTGACTAACCTAACTAATCTAATTCAGTTAGCGGCCTGGGGCCCATTGTCAGTGTCTATTAAACTAACTAATATTTAGTTAACACTAATCCTAGCCTAATTAACAGGCCGGCCCCACATGTCATGGACACAGGGGGGGGGTCAAAGGGTCAAACCCCCTGGTCGGCGGGGTCAACTCGCCGGCGTTTAGCCGCCGGCGAGGCTAAACGCGGCGGTGCAGGTGCGGGTTTCACGTACAGGGCACCGTTCGGGGCGCCGTTGGGCGCTATGGATAGCTGGGAGTGGCCCGCGGCGAGTGGTGCAGGTAGTTGGGTTCGGGGTCGCCGGAAAAGGCGCCGGCGACGAGCTTTGGCGGTGGTGGTGGTCGGTGATGCACGGGCGCGTCGCTACGGTGCGTCGGTGAGCAAAAGGAGAGGCTGGGCAGCACCTGCTAGGCACGGGGAGCACCACGAGCAGCATGGTGAGGCCAGAGGGGCATGGAGGCTATGCGTGCAGCAGCAATGGCGGACGGCGGCTTCAGTGCTCGTGGGGAACGGCGCTACAGCACGGGGGCGAGCACAAGGAGTTAGGGGATAAGGTAAGTGGCTCACGGCGAGTCAGACGGTGCAGACGGCGGGGCCGGGGAGGCTCTGGATGCGGCGAATCAAGCGACGGAGATCGCCGGCACCGAGGTTGAAGAAGACGTCCGGGGCGGCGATGCAGCGCTCCCCTGGTTGCTTGGCTCGGGGTGGACGAGGAGGACGACGATGCGGAGCTCGGGGATACGAAGAGGGAGCGAGGGAGTGGCTGTGGCTGCGGCGGTGACGAACGGCGGCGACGATGGCGTTCGGCCGTTCGCAGGAGAGGGAAACAGAGGAGGGGGAGGAGCACAGGGAGAATGAGAGGGGCCAGGGGGTGCGTGGCGTCTCCGTGGCGCAGGTCAGGACGAGGGAGGGCAAGCAGGAGGTGGCGGGAGGACGTGGCCGCGGTCGCTCGCGTGCGGGCACGCAGCTGCTTCGGGGCGAGGGGAGGAAGACGACGGAGGGGCTGCGGTGGTGGGCTGGGCCAGTTGGCCAGGCCGCCTGCTGGGCCGGCCAGGTGGGTTGCCAGGTAGGTCCAGGTGAGTTCTCTCTCTCTCTCCTCTATTTTCTGTTTTCTATTATTTCTGCAACTGTAGGGCTTTATTAAAAATACTTAGGCATCTTAAAAAAATCCTGGAATAATCAGGGGCTCTATTTAGATTATTTCCAACAGCCCACACTTATTTTCAGAATTATTTGGGCATTTAGAATATTTTATAGCATTTAAATGCCCAAATGCAAATAGAGTATGATTTAATTCAGAGCCCAATATGTCCTGCAAAAATATAAATCATTTTTGGTAGATGCTTTCACCTCAAACCAGAAATGTTGAACATTTTTAGAGGGCATTTTGGGTTTAATGAAAAAGATTTTATTTTGACCCTAGTTGAATTCATTTGGTGCTAGGGTTTAGTCAATCCCCATTTCAGGTTTAAATGAAATTTAAACATGATGCAACACTCTAATGCATGCACTAGGCATTGTCAGAACTAGGGATGTGACAACTCACCCCCACTAAACAAGAATCTCGTCTCGAGATTCAAGCGTAGGGTAGGATGAAGGGAAAACGCAAACTAGTACAATCTTCACGATCCAGGTTGCACTTCAAATGAACGTTGATTTGAACACCATCTTTGTCTTGTCGTCTTGCTCTGAGAACTTCAGCTAATCATGACAAGAAGAGGAAAGGAAAACTCTAGAAGGATCGGTCTCCTCGAAGATCGAACAACTTAGGATCAACTCATGGTTTGAGACATGGAAATATCTCTCAAGCTGAGAGACGAAGCACACCTTTAGAGGAATGGAGTGGAACAGATGACGAAGGTTCACTAGGTAGACAACGATTCCACACCTAAAAAGGTGGTAAACGATTATCAATGTAGCGAGGAGTTGAGTTGCCATGATACCACAACGAGGCACCTTAGGGACGGTGACTCGTAGAAATATCCCCTTAAGTGGCAAAAAGAATTACCTTTGATATAGAGATCATTTAGACTCTCTAAACCAGCCTAAGGCAATTCTCGAGCGATCATTTGGAGGGGGTCGGTAGAATGGCATACTCGGACTTGGATGATGTGGATTACCTTGTTGAAGACAACGTAATGGATGAATTTGCTTACCACCGGAAATGGAAGAGACCCATGTAGAATGGCACATTGGCGGTGCAAGCTGGGAACAAAATGCAAATGCTGGGAATGATTCTGGTAACTGGGGAAGAACCCAACAATAGAGAGTGAATTCACTGTTTGAGAAGGTCATAGCATTGCCGAGGGAACTGAGAGCATCCCAATTAGAGCCGATGATAACACGTAGCGCTTGTGCGTGCTCTCAAGAACTTGAGCATTTCCACAATCATCAAGATTCTACCAATATCCGTGTCAAGGATTCTGGCAACACAACTTACTACCATGATGAATACCGGTGGAAGATGCCGATGCAAAGGAAGATAACACCTTCTTAGATTTCACCTTGGCGAGGCCAAGGAAACAAAATCTGGATGATCGACCGAGAGACATTTAGCACTCCGCTTCTAATGTTCTCCTTGATGTGCTAGCGTAACCCATTCATAGATATGGTTTGATATCTAGAACATCAAGTAAAAGGTCGGACTTCGGGATCTCAAAATCCATAGGGGCAACTAGGGAGTAAATCCTACGAAATCCCTATGGGGAGGTGGCCAACTTCATCAATCAAGATATTATAATAACAGGTCTTCCGGCTGGGTGTGTTGGCCACGACATCCACTTTACCGGTTATCGCGCGACCAATATTATAATTCTTGGGAAATATCCCAACCATCATATCTGCCTGAGATTCAGATCTGGTTGGTGTCAGGATATTCCAGACTCATCGAGTCTAGGAAGAAAAACGGAAGTTTGCAACACAAATCGACGAGATGACGTTGCGGGATTCTCGGGAGATGAACTACGATAGCAAGTTCCAAAACATGAGCTGGTTCTGCTACTAACATGTGAACACGTTGTCCCAGACAAGCATGACCACATAGTAGTCTTATAATAAAACACTACCGAGTTCAGGAGGGGGAACCATCAACGAGGGTATCGAAGTCCTTACATAAGTCCGGATTAGCTCTTACGAAGGAACTCCTTCTCCTTGAACAAATCAACCAGTGGCTTGGTGTGCTAGGGATACATATAGATTGAAGGTTGCAAGTCTTCAAACCACAGCATTCTTCGCACGTGTGCATGACTGATTTGGAATGATTCCAAAGAAAGCAACATTGACTTTCTCGAATCCACGGCGGCAACTTGCATCAGATGCACATGAATTAAAGGAAGTCACTACCTTCATCCGAACATATGCTTCATGAACTAGCATGGACAAATGCTTTCAAAAGTTTCCAACACTAGCTTAATGTTCAACAAAATCATGGAGGAGACAAGGATGTTGTCAATGGGCTCAACAACAATTCATCTAGGTTTCCTTTTAAAAGGAATTCCATAGTTAAGTGAACAAGTGGTAGCATTGGTCAGACCAGAGATGTAATGGTGTATGCTCGAGGAATCAACCACGAATAAGACAACATTACGAGCATCGTTGGTACTGATTTGATTTGACGATAGCCCACACTCAAATCAAAGGATTGATAAGACAATAGGTCCAGCAACTGATCACAAGGACCAATCGATGAAGATATCATCTTTCTCCAACACACACTACACAAGAATATCCCTTTGGAACGAACTAAGTCAGGCAAGCTTTTATCTTCCAACTCTCCAAGTTGTTGTCTAGCTTAACCAACTAGCTCAGGGATATCTAACACCGATTCTTGGAGAGAAGGTGGTTCACAAGAAACCTACTTGATCACGAGCTCAACATAACAGTCAGGTGACAGCCTGGTGATACTTTCGAGAAGATATTCGAAAATCACGAACCACCGGTATGTTACTAAGCTCGAGAACAATCTCGCTTTTGAGGGCAAGACGATATGATCAAATGAGTGAGGACTTGACAAGATCCTAACTCATCAATCGAAGGGTGCACCGAAATAAGGACTAGGTAGCATAATCAACCTCAGAATGATGATTCAATAACCAACACACTAGGAATGAAATTATTGTCCTTTAACTACCAAGCAACGAGGTTGCTGGGAGTATTGATTTCACACACCATGATTCATTTGTCGGCATTCCGGTGACAATAACACAGGAACCGAGGAATGAACAATGATGGCAAGAAGTATCACTGTACCAAGAGTTCATAGGATGGTGTGCAATTCCTATAACAATCTCGATATAAAATATGTAATACTCCAAGGTAGAGCAGAACAAAAGCTGGAGTAGCAATTTGATCTGCGGAATACAACTACTTTGACCCAATCCTAGATATGGATGAGATACTGGAGTTTGTTTCTCCAAGTCATTCCGAACTAGAACAGCTTGACGGACCACAAGAATAACGAGCATCGGTGAACACGAATGCACGACATCAACTTGACTATCAACTGATAGACGAGGGTCAGAAGACAACTAAAGAGGGACAACTCAAAGGAACATACGATTTTCTGAGTTGTGGATGCATGGTTTAGCATGTCGAACGAATTCCACATATTTCTTCCGGATAACCCATGCAGAAAGGTAGAACTGGCAGAGTCACAATGTAGAATCGAGAACCCATCGAGAGCACTCTGATTGTGATCTTTCGATCAGCGAGGAACATCTGCCATAAGCGGTTCATAGTATTTGGAAGAAAGGAATACCACGAACATCGAGGACTAATGCAAAGGTTGCTAATATCCTAAAGGCACTAGCAATTACTATCAACATGAAGTAGGTAGAGTGAATCTCGGTTTCAAGAACCCAGGAATAGAATACCTACTAACTAAATGGCATCACAGGATGCTTTTGAGAATAAAGGCCAGAATCATCACACTAGGACACAAATCATGGCTAGACCACTAGATGATCCCCTGAGACACCTAGGGTCATAATAATATTTCCAACATATATGTCAAGGTAACGGAGTACCTCAACTCACTGATTAGTGTGGTTAATCTGGCCCATGGGAACATTGAAACGGGAAGAAAGGATTTGCAAATGCATCAAACTACTTAGAAACCTGGGATGACTCGGACAGCATAACGGCTGTAAATGCTCAGAAAAGATTTGAGACATTCACAAAAATGGTGGCATAACCACTCAGAAGCACAATATCAAGATTTCGAGATCAACAATTAACATACAGAAGTAGTAGAAACTGAAACGAGGCTTAAGTCCAACAATCTATAAGTCTACGGATTAGTAACACGTGATCCTGATAGAAGGAAGAGATAGCCTAGTTCTTAATCCCCGCAGGAAAGATAAGATGACTTAGATCAGAAGGCATAAGGTATAAGGAGTAAAAAGAGCCTTACGTTCCATCCCACAATCAATTCCCTTATATAACTAAAGAATTTCTAGACTCAACTTCGACCAGTTTGGCTTGGTAATCCTACAGGCAGTCAAGCTCTGATACCAACGCTGTCAGGGCCCCGACTCCATGCCACATCGATCTAGCATGTAACACCTCATATCACTTTGCGGCCTCACGCACGGTATTCCCACGGGTGTCGCCTTACCTTTGCCCGGGACCGTTTGCGCCTTTTGGCACACGTATATGACAGTGTCGCTAGCATCCATATGATAAGGAGCCCGGGCTGACATGGCTAGTCGTAAACCCAAAGTGGCACAAACTTACAGGGACAGGCATCCATGACCCAGCATCGAACGTGTCAGTCATCAGCGAGTGAATCCAGGCTGTAGCACTGGGCTAGCAGGACTCCGGTGAACCAGGCTGTAGCGGGCTAACAGGACTCTGGTATTCATCGCGTGACATTTCCCCGAAGGGACAGACACAGGAACGAAGAAGGACACATGCCGGCCAGCCTAAGTGTTCCGGAGCAGTAGCAAGCTACCATGGCTCAGTGAAACACTAGGAGACATTTCCCGGTAAGAGAGGCTACTAAAGATAAACAACTAGATGGTCAGATCCCACACATACCAAGCATTTCAATAACATACACACAATATGCTCGATATGTGCAAATACAACATGGCATCACAACATGACTCTACGACTCAAGTAATTTATTCAATAGGCTCCGAGGAGCGCGATATTACAAACATGGGTCTCATGACCCAACAATCAGAGCATACAAATCAAAGCACACGCGGAAGCTATCATGTCTGAGTACAGACATCTATAAATGAAAAAGGCTGAGAAGCCTGACTATCTATCAGATCCTGCCGAGGGCACAAGATCGTAGCTGAGGTATCAAGCTAAACGTCGAAGTCCAAGCGGAACTACTAGTGAGACTGAAGTCTCTCTGCAAAACATAAAATAGGCAAACGTGAGTACAAATGTACCCAGCAAGACTTACATCAGATCTATCTACACATGCATCATTATCAACAAAGGGGATGGTGGAGTTTGACTGCAGCAAGCCAGCTTTGACTCGGTGGCTATCCTGAACTACGACTGCAAGTAACTCTTTTGAGGTGGCGCACACGAGTCCACATATTCACCATATCAATACGCCACTATGGATCCGCTCCCGTCTCCCTACGAGAACGCCATCCATAGCACTCACGCTTATCTTGCGTATTTTAGAGTATCCACTTTCACTTGTCTATGAACTGATATAAGCAACCCAGAAGTCCTTTTCCGCGGACACGGCTATTCAAATAGATGATGTTAACCCTGCAGGGGTGTACTTCTTCACACACGCTCTCACCACTTACCGCCGTTTACACGACATGTACTCGGCAACCTTCAAGCGGAAGCCCAACGTGGGTGTCGGCCACGACCTACCTAATCACCTAAGTCTCTAGTCCAGGTTTATCGCCTATTCGGGTTCCATCCATGAGGAGATCCGGCCGGAGTTTCGCTCACAGCCCCAAACGATGTGAACAGGGTTCCCGAGACACCAAACGGGCGCCCGGTACACCGTGCCACGTGCCTACCGCATCACAGCCCACCCCTACGGTCAGCGCTGCCCACGGCCTCCAGCATACTACAAACACCAGAAACTACTTGCAACTCCTGGACAGAGGACAAGGGTGAATAAGAAGCCGAGAGGGTCCATTGGTTTCGGGCCCAATGCGTGGTAGTAGCTGAATCATGGATCACAAACACAGAACTCAGTTCCTGAGGACGGCTGCAATGAGACAACCCACCATGTACTCCTACATGGCCTCTCACCGCTACCTTTACCAAATCGTGTTCACACACTTAGCTCACACACAATAGGACATGTTCACACGCCTCTGATTCATCCCCGATGAATCAGACCTGACTCAACTCTAAGCAGTAGCGGGCATGACAAACAAACATGAATGAGTAGGCACAACAGGGCTCAAACAACTCCTACTCATGCTAGTGGGTTTCATCTAATTACTGTGGAATGACAGGTCATGCAGAGGATAAAGGGGTTCAACTACCGCAGCATGTAACAGTTGAATCGGTGTTGTCCTAATGCAGTAAAAGAGAGCAGGAGCGAGAGAGTGGGATTGTATCGAAATGAACAAGGGGGTTTTGCTTGCCTGGCACTTCTGAAGATAGCATTGAGTCTTCATCAGTGTCAACGATCACATCATCGGTATCACGTCTATCGAGAGGGAACAAATACCGGCAACACAGAAGGGAACACAATCAATGCAATGCACAATATGATGCATGATCATGACATGGCAAAATGAATGTGTCTTGGGCTAATGCAACTAGCAACAGATTAAATGAAGTTGGTTTGAATCCAAGATTCAAATTCAAACTCCATATGTGGTTATTTAAATGTCATTCACTTCATTTGCCCTAAACAGTAGTGATAAGTTGTTCTAACATGCATGAAAATGGTACAGATGGATTCCTTGAATTTTTCTGATAATTTTTCATATATAAATTATTTAATTTGGAGTTACGATTAATTTTCTATGATTTATTGAAGTTTAGAATATATTCTGGAATTATAAATCATTTCCTAATTTATTTTAATTCCAGAAATACTTTACTGCGTCAGCATGACGTATTAGTGACGTCAGCAGGTCAACGTGGCTGGTCCAGGTCAAACCTGGCCAGTGGGTCCCATCCGTCAGTGACTAACCTAACTAATCTAATTCAGTTAGCGGCCTGGGGCCCATTGTCAGTGTCTATTAAACTAACTAATATTTAGTTAACACTAATCCTAGCCTAATTAACAGGCCGGCCCCACATGTCATGGACACAGGGGGGGGTCAAAGGGTCAAACCCCCTGGTCGGCGGGGTCAACTCGCCGGCGTTTAGCCGCCGGCGAGGCTAAACGCGGCGGTGCAGGTGCGGGTTTCACGTACAGGGCACCGTTCGGGGCGCCGTTGGGCGCTATGGATAGCTGGGAGTGGCCCGCGGCGAGTGGTGCAGGTAGTTGGGTTCGGGGTCGCCGGAAAAGGCGCCGGCGACGAGCTTTGGCGGTGGTGGTGGTCGGTGATGCACGGGCGCGTCGCTACGGTGCGTCGGTGAGCAAAAGGAGAGGCTGGGCAGCACCTGCTAGGCACGGGGAGCACCACGAGCAGCATGGTGAGGCCAGAGGGGCATGGAGGCTATGCGTGCAGCAGCAATGGCGGACGGCGGCTTCAGTGCTCGTGGGGAACGGCGCTACAGCACGGGGGCGAGCACAAGGAGTTAGGGGATAAGGTAAGTGGCTCACGGCGAGTCAGACGGTGCAGACGGCGGGGCCGGGGAGGCTCTGGATGCGGCGAATCAAGCGACGGAGATCGCCGGCACCGAGGTTGAAGAAGACGTCCGGGGCGGCGATGCAGCGCTCCCCTGGTTGCTTGGCTCGGGGTGGACGAGGAGGACGACGATGCGGAGCTCGGGGATACGAAGAGGGAGCGAGGGAGTGGCTGTGGCTGCGGCGGTGACGAACGGCGGCGACGATGGCGTTCGGCCGTTCGCGGGAGAGGGAAACAGAGGAGGGGGAGGAGCACAGGGAGAATGAGAGGGGCCAGGGGGTGCGTGGCGTCTCCGTGGCGCAGGTCAGGACGAGGGAGGGCAAGCAGGAGGTGGCGGGAGGACGTGGCCGCGGTCGCTCGCGTGCGGGCACGCAGCTGCTTCGGGGCGAGGGGAGGAAGACGACGGAGGGGCTGCGGTGGTGGGCTGGGCCAGTTGGCCAGGCCGCCTGCTGGGCCGGCCAGGTGGGCTGCCAGGTAGGTCCAGGTGAGTTCTCTCTCTCTCCTCTATTTTCTGTTTTCTATTATTTCTGCAACTGTAGGGCTTTATTAAAAATACTTAGGCATCTTAAAAAAATCCTGGAATAATCAAGGGCTCTATTTAGATTATTTCCAACAGCCCACACTTATTTTCAGAATTATTTGGGCATTTAGAATATTTTATAGCATTTAAATGCCCAAATGCAAATAGAGTATGATTTAATTCAGAGCCCAATATGTCCTGCAAAAATATAAATCATTTTTGGTAGATGCTTTCACCTCTAACCAGAAATGTTGAACATTTTTAGAGGGCATTTTGGGTTTAATGAAAAAGATTTTATTTTGACCCTAGTTGAATTCATTTGGTGCTAGGGTTTAGTCAATCCCCATTTCAGGTTTAAATGAAATTTAAACATGATGCAACACTCTAATGCATGCACTAGGCATTGTCAGAACTAGGGATGTGACAGCCAGATACCTGACCGCTGAGGTTTCGCATCGGCTGCCTGCCCGAGGGCAGGTTGTCCCTACTCCTAAACCCAACGAAGACGTCGTGTTCATCTCCCACTTCCTTCGAGGTCTAGGCCTCGCTCTGGATCCCTTCGTAAGGGGTATGATGTTCTATTACGGGCTAGACTTCGATGATCTAGCCCCGGACTCCTTTCTCCACATCTCGGCATTTATTGTTGTGTGTGAGGCCTTCCTCCGCATTACCCCTCACTTCGGCCTGTGGCTCAAGACCTTTGACGTGAAGCCGAAGACGGTCGAAGGGCAGCATGTAGCGTGCGGAGGCGCATTAATAAAAAGATCGGTGGAGCTCCATGGCCAAAGGGTTTCTTTCCAGAGGTGTCCGGATGATGGCAACGGAAGTGGTTTTACATCACGGCTCCCAGAAGTGCCAAGTGGGCGGCTGCCCCCGTTTTCTGCTCGGGCCCTCAACCACAACTGATGTCATGGATTAGCAGAGGGTTGAGCCGGAGTCCAGCCAAGGACGTGCCTGTACTGCATAGCCGCATTCAAGATCTCTTCGAAGGAGATTTCAGTATGGTCATGGCGGTGCAAGTTATGCTAGTTCGACGAATCCAGCCATGCAAACGCCGACCCCTCCGCATGTGGGAGTTCAACCCAGAGGGACCTCGCTCTATTCAGAATTTCCTTAGCCTGACACACGAGGAGAGGTATAAATCATTCTTTGGACCCCAAATAGAGTGTCCGGATACTACCGAGGACGTGGGCCTGAGCAGCAACCGCACTGCCGAACAGGTAAATAATCCTCTAGCCGAACACACCGTCCTTTATTTATCATGACGTCATTCTGAGAAATTGCTCTTTGACCAGGACTGGCTAACAAAGGCGAAGATGATTCAGTGTTCGGTCCCCCTTCCTGAGGGTTTGGAAAATCCGGTACTAGAAAAGATGCTCGAGCTAGCACCTTGCCCGGAGCCCTCAAAGGAAGATAAAGGGGGGAATAACAAGGGCGAGAGCGGGCCCCCATCGCTACCAATTCCAACCGAGGGAATGAGCGCCTCCGTGAAGGAGGATAACCCAGGGGAAGAATCGGACCTTCTCTCGCTTCGGGGAAAGAAGAGGATTGCCTCTGAAGATCCGGAAATTAATGTTTCCAAATGGGAGAAGAAAGCTCCACCAAAGGGTCCTGCCTTGGAGGGTGCTCTTGCCGCACAAAGTCCGCGCGGGGGTCAACCCTCCAACAAGCTGTAAGTAATCAAAAAGTACTTTAATAGTGAAGATATACTACCTTACCTCTGAGGAAAATAACCGAAGCCTTTATCTTGCAGTTCAGGCCTTAGCCCCTCTCAGCAGAGCTCGTCTTCGGGGGATCTTCTTCCGGAGATGATGGAGAGCGAAAAGCCTTCCCCGGACTCCCCCGCTCAAGAAGCGGGCGACCTTGAAGTGTCGTCATGGAGGACCTCTCCGGATCCGATGAGGCCAGAAGATAATCCTAAAGTCACCCGAAGTCCCCAGCGTCCGGCATCGTCTGGTATGCGGTCGGACGTACTGAGGGAGGTGTTGGAGCGAGTGGCCATCTCAGAAGAACACCATACATTGATGGGTACGGTGATGGAAAGAATTTCGTCTATCGAAAGCGGATTACATGAAGCCTTTATGAGTCTACTGACGGGCTTTGAGGTACGTGAAATGATATACTTTTTGATAGTACCACACATGTTTAGGTGTGCCCCGTGTAGATAGTAGCCCCTGAGACTCTGGTTGTCATCAAAAACGGCGGCGAACAGAGGATCATAGTCCCAGGTAATAACCAGACTGCCTTTATGTGCAGGTGATGGCAGCTCCGGTGGCTAGCCGGACTAATGAGTTTCCCAAACTAAAGCGACAACTGGATGCGGCAGACGCCGACATAGAGCTTGTTAACAAGTGGCTTGACGAGTCACAGGGTAAGTAATGTTTTCTGGTGAATGTCACATAGTAAGAGCAGCATGAAGCAAGTATCTTTAATATGTTGTGACTGCAGACGGAGCTGCCATCGTGGAGGCCCTTCGGGCGGAACTTGCCTGATCCAAGGAACAAGCAAGAATTAGTAATGCAGCTGCTTTGAAGGCGGCCGAAGAGTTAAGAGCCGAGAAGGCCACGCATTGCGAAAGCAAAGAGAAGATGGCCAAGATAGCCATAAAATTAAAAGACACTGCCGACCGTTGCCAGTTCCTTGAAGAAGAGAACCGAGTGAAGGCAGCGGACCTTGAAAAGGCCATGGTGGCGACCAAAGACAACCGCTCTGCTATGAGGGCGAAGAAGGAGGAGCTGCGTGAAGCCAGGGATATTGCGGCTGGGAAGCCCTTTCTGCTGCAGAGGAAGTTTGGAGATCTGTGGTATGCCCCTCTGGATCGGCTGTGGAGTTCGGCAGACGCATATATGGACTTGGCAGCGAGCGCTGTCAATGCGGTCGAATACTTCCGAGATCAGACAGATCATGAAGTGGACAAGCTGTTCTGGTCGCAATTAACATTCCAGAGCGTCCGCTTCCCTTGACTGATCAGCTAGCCGAATGGGCCGAACTTAATAGATTGTCCGGACTTGCCATGAGGTCCGTCGTAGATCATCTGTGGCCGGAGAAGCCGAAGCCGAACAGCTATTTCAGCTTAGTGCAGCAGTTCCTTGGTGTGGTGCCACGCATCAATGCGATGCAGAGGTCGGCATGCATAGAAGGCTCGCAGATGGCCTTTGCCCGTGTCAAAGCATACTGGGCGGAGATGGATGCTACCACTGTTGCGGCGCAGGGTTCGGCCATAGGCCGAGTGGCTGCCGAGCACTATTTTGAAGAAGTTCTTGAGGGTGCTCGTTTGATAGAGGCCCAGTGCTCGAAGAATATTATGTTTGAGTGACATGTATTCCCATTGTAAACACAATGTTTTTATGAAATGTATTAAGGTTGTATTTATACTTTTGCCTGAAAGTAATATGATGCCTCCTGTGCGGCCGTTTATGTATATATGTATATAACCTGAAAGATTGCACTCGTCGGCTTCAACCCCCACGCATATAATGCGGAGGTGCTCGCAGAAGACGCGTGTTCACACTTAACCCAACGGCTTGGTCCTATTAAGGAGGTAATAGTGCAGCGAACGAGGCAACCGGACTATAATGCTTTAACATTTTCACTTAGCCATAGGAGTTTGATGGTGGGGCTACTATATAGCCCCTGGTGGCTCCGCACTCTCTCGAACTCGGGGTGCGTATATGCCTAGCCGGGAAACGGCCCTTCGTTAATGTGGAGGATATCTAATATTCCGATAGGTCATTGAGTGGTTGACCAGTCTCGCGCTATATCATGACAATCAGTTTTCGGCTTTCTCTACTGAGGTGCTCGTCCGGATGAACCAGGGCACAATCGCAGTAGTTCTCCTGGTGCTGCCTTAGACGATAGAGTGGAATGTAAGGCACCAAAACACAGGAGCCGGGCAAACCCAACATTTGACCAAAGACATGATTCAGAGCTGATGCATATAAGGCCAAAATCGTGACGCAGAACTCTCCCTAAGGTATTCGGTCTTTATCGTATAAACCGGGCCTAAATAGTGCCCTTTGTAAGAAGCCCCTTGTGTCCAGGTATGTGCATTATTCTGACGTGGCCACATGCCAAGACGTCAGCATCCTTCTCAATTGTACTGAGAATCCGAGGGATGTGTATCAACAAGAGACAATAAAAAAGGTCTACGGAGGGTCTTAATCTAAAAAGAATCCTTGGAATGGGTCCCTGCTGCACGTCTACACCTGTGTCTCCATTGTGCCGTATCCTGGATGGGTGTAGCACTATGGTCATCTGTAAAAGAGAGGAACTTAGGTGAAAAGTTGTCGTGCAAAAAGGTAGTTTTAAAGAAACCATGTATAATTCAAGATGAGTAAAAATTGCCACTTGTCTGCGCGCGTTGAGCCCCTTGTATTTGTAATAGGGGTGTGGCCATCAATCCTGTATGAATTACATATAGTTGCGCCGAACTCATCTAACCGTATCTGTGGTCTTGACGACCTATCGAATGCTTTAGTTGGTGAGGTCGTTTTTAGTGCGCGGCTGCCAAGGCAGTCGCGCTCTCTTCGGCGCGCAAAGATCGCTCAATATTTCCATTCAGTGTAATGATGCCACGTGGACCAGCCATCTTGAGCGTGAGGGAAGCATAATGCGGTATTGCATTAAATCAAGTGAAAGCTTCGCGTCCAAGTAGTGCTTGATAGCCACATTGGAACAGAGCAATGTGGAAGGTTAAATGTTCGCTACGGAAGTTATCGGGGAAGCCGAATATAACCTCTAGTAGCAGGGAGCCTGTGCAATGAGCCCCTGGGCCTGGCGTTACTCCTTTAAAGGTAGTATTGTTGTGGCAAATTTTCGTTGGGTCTATCCCCATTTTGTGGATTGTGTCCTGATATATCAGGTTAGACTGCTGCCACCGTCCATCAGGACTCGTGTGAAGTAGTATCCGTCAATTACTGGGTCTAATACCAAGGCAGCCCATCCTGCACGCCGGATACTTGCTGAGTAATCCCGATGGTCGAAAGTGATCGGTTGAGACGACCAGTGGCAGGATTCCGCGGTGATAGGCCCTTGGGCGTATTTCTCTAGGAGTGCCGCTTTGTTTCTCCCTTTGATCACGTGTAATACATTTACTGTTTTGACTTCTTGTGGAAATTTACTTTGTTCCCCAGTGTCTTGCTTCAGAGGCTCATCCTCGTATTCGCTTGGTGTATCCTCCCCTTTGTGTACGGCGTTGAGCTTGCCGGACTGCTTGAAGACCCAACATTCTCTGTGGGTATGATTAGCAGGTTTACCAGGGGTGCTATGGATCTGACATAGTTGGTCCAGAATTTTGTTGAGGCTGGACAGTTCGTCTCTGGCGCCTTTAGAGGGTGGCTTTTGCTGACCTGGCCGAGAGCTTCTGAATCCGGCGTTTACTGCCGTGCTCTTTGGGTTGTCTTCTTTATTACGGCGCTTATTATTGTTGTTGCGCCGTGATTTCCCGTTTCCATTTCTAACTTCGGATGTACTTGGGTCGCTGGTGCTGCATCTGGCTAGCCAGCTATCCTCACCCGCGCAAAAGCGAGTCATGAGGCTTGTTAATGCTGCCATTGTTCTCGGCTTTTCTTAGCCGAGGTGCCTGGCAAGCCATTCGTCACGGACGCTATGGTTAAAAGCTGCCAAGGCTTCGGCGTCCGTACAGTCGACTATTTGGTTCTTTTTAGTAAGAAACCTGTTCCAAAGCTTTCGGGTTGACTCTCCAGGCTGTTGAGATATATGACTCAGATCGTCCGCGTCCGAAGGTTGGACATAAGTCCCTTGAAAATTTGCCTGAAAAGCGTCTTCGAGCTCTTCCCAGCTTCCAATGGAGCTTTCGGGGAGGCTTTTAAGCCAGTGCCGAGCTGGCCCTTTGAGTTTGAGGGGTAAATACTTAATGGCGTGGAGATCATCTCCTCGAGCCATATGGATGTGGAGGATATAGTCCTCAATCCAGACCCCAGGGTCAGTTGTTCCGTCATAAGCCTCTATGTTTACGGGTTTGAATCCCTCTGGAAATTCATGGTCCAGCACCTCGTCGGTGAAACATAGGGGGTGTGCAGCACCCCTGTATCTGGGTGTACCATAGTGTTCGGATGTTTGGTGTGTTGCATCGTATGCTTGAGCGCACCTGCGTGGTCCATAGATGGATCTGGTTGCGCCGTCCTTTTGATGCGAGCCCTCGCGTGGATCGCGTATTGGCTTATGTGCGGCATTGCTTGCCGCTCTATGTTAGTCGTGAGATCGTCTATCCGGCCAGGTGGCCGTTTTAATTTTTGGTTGCGGGGGATCTAAGGCCTCCTCATCGAATTTAGGTAGCAACTTTGTCACAGCCCTAGAGCTTGCTTGTAACTAGTGGCATTGCATCCATGCATCATGTCTAAATTTCTTTAAATTTGAATTGGGGAATTGGAGAGCCTCAGAAATCATTTTAAAAAAGAAGATGATCAACATTAAAAAATTGCTTCAAATGTTTCCAAGGAAATGTTCCTTTTCAGCTTTGAAAAATATTGGCAAGAATAAAATGCAAACCAATATTTTTGGAGTGACTGAAACATTTATTTTGGGCCTTTGAATTAATTCAATAACTATTTGCATTGGATATATATTTGATATATAAATAATATATGTCCAATAATACTGGAACATTTTATGTGGTTTGGTATATTTTAGTCCTAGCCACATAACTATTTTCAGGATTTTATAAAATGGTTTAGTATTTTACTAAACTAAAACAACACAGAACAATATTAAAAAAAACAGAAATAGGAAAAGCAGAGAGGAGAGAAATCTTACCTGGCGCTCACCTGGTAGCCCAACCGGCCCAGCACTGCAGCTGGCCGGCCCAGCCCACCACCGCCTCCTTCTCTGTCGCCTTCCTCCTCTGCCAGGAGGATGAGCGCGTGCCGACGCGCGCACGGCCACCGCACGCCACCTCCTGCTTCCCCCGGCCTCCCTAGCGACGCCACGACGACGCCCCGTGTCCCCTCGCTCCTCTTCCTCTCTCGCTGCTCCCTCTCTCCTTCCCTGGCTCTCTTCCCTGAGCTCACCCGAACGGAGCCGCCGCCACCGACGAGCTCCACCACGGCCACCGCCTCCCCCTCGCCCCTCCTACATGCCCCGAAGCCCCGCCATCGATCGCCGCTTCGCCCCAACCTGGCCCAAGCGCTGGGACGGCCTGCATCGCCGACAGCCTCATCTTCTTCCTTCTCAGAAGCCGGTCGCCGCCGACGTCGATTCGCCGCCGACAGGACGTCCCCGAGCCCACTTAGCGTCTCGTCCGACTCCCCGTGAGCTCCTCTTCTCTTCCCCTCACTCCGCGCACTTGATTTCGTCCCCTAGCTAGCTGCCTCGCCGAACCCGAGCTCCGGCCGCCGCCATGGACGGCGAGCTTCGTGCTCCCGAGCTCCTCCACCTGCGCTCGTTGCCTCCGAGTGTTCCTGGTGACCCCAGCAACCCGTAGAGCCCATCGGCCGCGCCCGCCGTGCCCCGTAACGCCCAAAGCTTGGATTCCCGAACTCCGGCGGCCGCCCGGCTCGCCGCCGCCGCTGTTACACACACCCCCAGCACACCACACGGCCACCACCGGATGCGCCTCACTGCCAGCGTCCCGTAGCTGCAAACCACGAGCGAAATGATGCTCCATAGCTCCGTCCCCGAGCATCTCCGGCGAGCCACCGCTGTGCTTTTGGTCGCCGGCGTCGACCGCTGACGTGGCCGTGATTAGGGCCTAAACACACCGCTAACCAACCCCCTGGGTCACTGACGTATGGGCCCCACGCCCTTATTTAATCTTTATTATTTTCTGTTAAGTTTTAACCTAACCACCGTGGGCCCACACGTCAGCTTTGACCAAGCTGACGTGGCTGTTGACCTGGTCCCACCCGTCAGCTACACAAGCCAGCGCTGTGTCAATGACTAGTGGACCCCACTGGTCAGGTTTGACCCGAGGCAGCCCTGTTGACTCTGCTGAGGTCAGCATGACGCCATGCTGACGCAATATTCCTTTTCTGGAATTTAGTTTATTCTATAAATAATCAGGAAATTCCAGAAATAGCTAAAACTTCAATAAATCATAGAAAATCAACCGTAAGTCAGAATGAAATAATTTATATATGAAAAATTATCAGAAAAATTCAAGGAATCCATCTGTACCATTTTCATGCATGTTTGAACAATGTTTGTCCTCTGTTTTGGACAAAACAAATAAAGGGCATTTAAATAACCATATATGGAGTTGGAATTTGAATCATGTATTCAAACCAACTTCATTTAAATCATAGCTAGGTGCATTAGCCCAAAACACATTCATATTGCCATGTCATAGCATGCATCATATTGTGCATTGCATTGATCGTGTTTCTTCTGTGTTTGCCGGTGTTGTTCCCCCTCGATAGACGTTGTACCGACGATGTGATCGTTGACACTGATGAAGACTCAATGCTATCTTCAGAAGTGCCAGGCAAGCAAAACCCCCTTGTTCATTCCGATATAATCCCACTCTCTCGCTCCCGCTCTCCTTTACTGCATTAGGACAACAACGATTCATCTGTTACTTGCTGCGGTAGCTGAACCCCTTTATCCTTTGCATGACATGTCATTGCCACAGTAAATAGATGAAACCCACTAGCATGAGTAGGAGTTGTTTGAGCCCTGTTGTGCCTACTCATTCTTGCTTGTTTGTCATGCCTGCTACTGCTTAGAGTTGAGTCAGGTCTGATTCATCGGGGATGAATCAGAGGTGTGTGAACATGTCCTACTGTGTGTGAGCTAAGTGTGTGAACACGATTTGGTAAAGGTAGCGGTGAGAGGCCATGTAGGAGTACATGGTGGGTTGTCTCATTGCAGCTGTCCTCAGGAACTGAGTTCTGTTTTTGTGATCCATGATTCAGTTACTACCACGCATTGGGCCCGAAACCAATGGACCCTCTCGGCTTCTTGATCACCCTTGTCCTCTGTCCAGTAGTTGCAAGTAGTTTCTGGTGTTTGTAGTATGCTGGAGGCCGTGGGCAGCGCTGACCGGAGGGGTGGGCTGTGATGCGGTAGGCACGTGGCCGGGTATACCGGGCGCCTGTTTGGTGTCACGGAACCCTGTTCACATCGTTTGGGGCTGTGAGCGAAACTCCGGCCGGATCTCCTCATGGATGGAACCCGAATAGGCGATAAACCTGGACTAGAGACTTGAGTGTTTAGGCAGGCCGTGGCCGACACCCACGTTGGGCTTCTGCTTGAAGGTTGCCGAGTACATGTCGTGTAAACGGTGGTAAGTGGTGAGAGCATGTGTGAAGAAGTACACCCCTGCAGGGTTAACCTAATCTATTCGAATAGCCGCGTCCGCGGTAAAGGACTTCTGGGTTGCTTATATCAGTTCATAGACAAGTGAAAGTGGATACTCTAAAATACGCAAGATAAGCGTGAGTGCTATGGATGGCGTTCTCGTAGGGAGACGAGAGCGGGTCCATAGTGGTGTATTGATATGGTGAATATGTGGACTCGTGTGCGCCACCTCAAAAGAGTTACTTGCAGTCGTAGTTAGGTTAGCCACCGAGTCAAAGCTGGCTTGCTGCAGTTAAACTCCACCATCCCCTTTGTTGATAATGATGCATATGTAGTTAGTTCTGATGTAAGTCTTGCTGGGTACATTTGTACTCACGTTTGCCTATTTTATGTTTTTGCAGAGAGACTTCAGTCTCGCTAGTAGTTCCGCGTGGTCTTCGACGTTTAGCTTGTTACCTCAGCTACGATCTTGTGCCCTCGGCAGGATCTGGTAGATAGTCAGGCTTCTCAGCCATTTTCATTTCTAGATGTCTGTACTCAGACATGTTAAGCTTCCGCATGTGCTTGACTTGTATGCTCTGATTGTTGGGTCATGAGACCCATGTTTGTAATATCTCGCTCCCCGAAGCCTATTGATTAAAATACTTGAGTCATAGAGTCATGTTGTGATGCCATGTTGTATTTGCACATATCGAGCATATTGTGTGTATGATATTGAAATGCTTGGTATGTGTGGGATCTGACTATCTAGTTGTTTATCTTTAGTAGCCTCTCTTACCGGGAAATGTCTCCTAGTGCTTCCACTGAGCCATGGTAGCTTGCTACTGCTCCGGAACACTTAGGCTGGCCGGCATGTGTCCTTCTTCGTTCCTGTGTCTGTCCCTTCGGGGAAATGTCACGCGATGAATAACGGAGTCCTGTTAGCCCGCTACAGCTCGGTTCACCGGAGTCCTGCTAGCCCAGTGCTACGGCCTGGATTCACTCGCTGATGACCGACACGTTCGATGCTGGGTCATGGATGCCTGTCCCTGTAAGTTTGTGCCACTTTGGGTTTACGACTAGCCATGTCAGCCCGGACTCCTTATCATATGGATGCTAGCGACACTATCATATACGTGTGCCAATAGGCGCAAACGGTCCCGGGAAAAGGTAGGGCGACACCCGTGGGAATACCGTGCGTGAGGCCGCAAAGTGATATGAGGTGTTACATGCTAGATCGATGTGGCATTGAGTCGGGGTCCTGACAGCGTTGGTATTAGAGCTTGACTGCCTGTAGGATTACCAAGCCAAACTGGTCGAAGTCGAGTCTAGAAATGCTTTAGTTATGTAAGGGAATTGATTGTGGGATGGAACGTAAGGCTCTTTTTACTCCTTATACCTCATGCCCTTCTGATCTGAGTCATCTTATCGTTTCTACGGCGTTAAAGAACTAGGCTATCTCTTCTTTCTATCAGGATCACGTGTTACTAATCCGTAGACTTATAGAATTGTTGGATTTAAGCCTCTATTCAGTTTCTACTACTTCCGTACGTTAACTGCTAATCTCGAAACTTTGATATTGTGCTTCTGAGTGGTTATGCCACCATTTTTGTGAATATCTCAAATATTTTCTGAGCATTTACAGTCGTTATGCTGTCCGAGTCATCCCAGGTTTCTAAATAGTAGGATGCATTTGCAAATCCCTTCCTCCTGTTTCCGATGTGCCTTTGGTCAGATTAATCACACAAATCAGTGAGTTGAGGTACTTTATTGCCTTGACATATATGTTGGAGCTAGTATTACGACCCTAGGTGTCTTAGGGGATCATCTAATAATTTAGCCATGATTTGTGTCCCAGTGTGATGATTCTGGCCATCATTCTCGAAAGCATCCCGTGATGCCACCTAGTTAGTAGGCATTCTACTTCTGGGTTTTGAACCCAAGATTCACCCTACTTCATGTTGTTCGTATTTGCTAGTTCCTTTGAGGTATTAGTAACCTTTACGATAGTCCTCGAGGTCCGTGGTATTTCCTTCTTCCAAATACTATGAACCGCTTATGGCAGATGTTTATTGGATCAAAAGATCACAATTAGAGTACTCTTGAGGAGATCTCCATTCATAAATCGTGACTCTGTCAGTCCTACCTCTCTGCATGGGTTATCCAGAAGAAACATGTTAAACTTGGTTGGACATACTAATCTATGCATCCACAACTCAGAAAATTATATGTTCTTTGAGTTGTCCCTCTTAGTTGTCTTCTGACCCTCGTCTATCATTTGATAGTCAAGAGTATGCGTGCATTTGTTCATCGATGCCTATTATTCTTGTGTTCCGTCAAGCCATTCTATCCCAGAATGACTAGGAGAAATGAACTCCAGTACCTCATCCATGTCTAGGATTGGGTCAAAGTAGTCATACTCCGCAGATCAAATACTAATCCAGTTTTTGTTCTGTTCTACCCTGAAGTATTACCCTCTTTATGTCAAGAAAGTCATAGGAATTACACATCATCTTATGAATTCTTGGTGCAGTGATACTTCTCGCCATCATTATTCATTTCTCGGTCCCCGTGTTGTTGAACCGGAATGCCGACAAGTGAATCGTGATGTGTTAAATCAATACTGCTAGCAACTCCGTTGCTTGGTAGTTAAATGGACAATAACCACATTCTTAGCGTGTTGATTATCGAATCGTCACCCTAAGGTTGATTGTGTTACCTAGTCCTTATTTCTGGTGCACCCTTTGATCAATGAGTTAGGATTGTGTCAATACCTTGCTCTGTTGATCATATCGTCTTGCCCTAAAAAGCAAGATTGTTCTCAAGCTTAGTAACATACGGTGGTTCGTGATTTTCTGAATATCTTCTCGGAAGTATCACCAGGTCGTCACCTGACCGCTATGTTGAGTTCGTGAACAAGTTGGTTTATTCCTGTAAACCACCCCCTTCTCCAAAAATCTGTGTTGGATACCCCTGAGCTAGTTGGTTAAGCCAAACAACAACTTGGAGAGTTGGAAGATAAAAGATTGTCTAGCTTAGTCATTTTAAGGGATATTTTTGTGTGTGTGTGTTGAAGAAAGATGATATCTTTATTGGTTGATCCTCGTGATCAATTGTTGGATCTATTATCTTACCCAAACCTTTGATTTGAGTATGGGCTATCGTCAAATCAAATCAGAACCAACGATATTCGTAATGTTGTCTTACTAGTGGTTGTTCCTCGAGCATACACCATTATATCTTTCGGGTCTGACCAATGCTATCACCTTGTTCACATAATTGTGGAATTCCACTAATATGGAAACCTGGATGAGTTGTTGTTGAGCCCATTGACAACATCCTTATCTCCTCCATGATTTTGTTGAATGTTAAGCTAGTGTTGGAAACTTGTGTAAGCGTTATCTTCATGACTCGTTCGTGAAGCATATGTTTGGACAAAAGAAGTGAGTCCCTCTAATTCATGTGCACTTGATGCAAGTTGCCGCCATGAATTTGAGAAGGCTTGTTTTACCTCCTTTGGAATCATCCCAAGTTAGTCATGCACGTGCAAAGAATGCTGTGGTATGTTAGACTGATCATCTTCATTCCATATGTATATCCTAGTACACCAAGCCACTGATTGAGTTGTTCAAAGATAAAGGAGTCTGTCCAAGGTGAACTCTTTGGACTTCCACGCGTGGAGACTTCGATGTCATTAATGATGGTTCCCCACCTGAACTCGGTAGTGTTTTATTGTAAGACTACCATGTGATAATGTTTGTCTGGGACAACGTGTTCACATGTGTGTAGCAGAACCAGCTCATGTTTTGGAGCTTGCTATCATAGTTCATTTCCCGAGAATCCCGCAACGTCATCTCGTCGATTTGTGTTGCAAACTTTCATTTCCCTTCCTAGACTCGATGAGTCTAGAATATTCTGACACCAATCGGATCTGAATCTCAGGCAGATATGATGGTTGGAATGTTTCCCAAGAACTACAATATTGGTCCCTCTATAACCGGTAAAGTGGATGTCGTGGCCAACACACCCATCCGGTAGACCTATTATTATAGTATCTTGTTTGAGGAAGTTGGCCACCTCCCATAAGGACTTCGTAGGATTTACCCCCTAGCTATGCCTTATGATTTTAGTGTTTCCGAAGTACGACCTTTACCTGATGTTCTAGATACCAGACCATTTCAAGGAATGGGATACGCTAGTACATCAAGGAGAACATTAGAAGCGGAGTGCTAAATGTCTCTCGGTCGATCATCTAGATTTCGTTCCCTTGGCTTCGCTAAGGTGAAATCTGAGAAAGTGTTATCTTCCTTTGCATCTGCATCATCCATCATCATTCATCATGGTAGCAAGTTGTGTTGCCAGGATCCTTGACACGGATGTTGGTAAAACCTTGATGATTGTGGAAATGCTCAAGTTCTTGAGAGCACGCACAAGTGCTAGGTGTTATCATCGGCACTAACTGGGATTGCTCTCAGTTTCCTCGGTTATGCTATAACCATTCCAACAATGGATTCACTCTCTATTGTTGGGTTCTTCCCCAGTTACCAGAATCATTCCCAGCATTTGCATTTTGTTCCCAGCTTGCACCGCCACTGTGCCATTCTACCATGGGTCTCTTCCATTTCCGGTGGTAAGCAAATTCATCCATTACGTTGTCTTCAACAAGGTAATCCACATCATCCAAGTCCGAGTATGCCATTCTACCGACCTCCTCCAAATGATCGATTGTGATTTGCCTTAAGCTGGTATAAAGAGTTTCAATGATCCTGAATCAAAGGTAATTCTTTTTGCCACTTAAGGGGATATATCTACGAATCACCCCCCCCCCCTCCAGGATGTCTCGCTGAGGTATCATGGCAACTCAACTCCTCGCTATGTTGACAACCGTTCACCACCTTCTTAGGTGTGCAATTATTGCCTACCTAGTGAACCTTCGTCATCTGTTGCACTCCATCCCTTTAGATGTGTGCTTCGTGTCTCAGCTTGAGAGATGATGCTATGTCTTACTCCGTGACTTGATCTTGAGTTGCTCGATCTTCAAGAAGAGTAAATCCCGTAGGGTTTCCCCCTTCTTTCTGTTGTTGTGTCGAGTGAAGATCTCAAAAGCAAAGACGTCAAGACCAAAGTGATGGAATGAATCAACCTCTTTGAGAAGGGCAAATGGATCATGAAGATTATGATAGTTGTGACTTCCCTTTTCCTCTTACCTCACGTCTTGAATCTCGGGGCGAGATTCTTGTTTAGTGGGGGTGAGTTGTCACAGCCCTAGAGCTTGCTTGTAACTAGTGGCATTGCATCCATGCATCATGTCTAAATTTCTTTAAATTTGAATTGGGGAATTGGAGAGCCTCAGAAATCATTTAAAAAAAGAAGATGATCAACATTAAAAAAATTGCTTCAAATGTTTCCAAGGAAATGTTCCTTTTCAGCTTTGAAAAATATTGGCAAGAATAAAATGCAAACCAATATTTTTGGAGTGACTGAAACATTTATTTTGGGCCTTTGAATTAATTCAATAACTATTTGCATTGGATATATATTTGATATATAAATAATATATGTCCAATAATACTAGAACATTTTATGTGGTTTGGTATATTTTAGTCCTAGCCACATAACTATTTTCAGGATTTTATAAAATGGTTTAGTATTTTACTAAACTAAAACAACACAGAACAATATTAAAAAAAACAACAGAAATAGGAAAAGCAGAGAGGAGAGAAATCTTACCTGGCGCTCACCTGGTAGCCCAACCGGCCCAGCACTGCAGCTGGCCGGCCCAGCCCACCACCGCCTCCTTCTCTGTCGCCTTCCTCCTCTGCCAGGAGGATGAGCGCGTGCCGACGCGCGCACGGCCACCGCACGCCACCTCCTGCTTCCCCCGGCCTCCCTAGCGACGCCACGACGACGCCCCGTGTCCCCTCGCTCCACTTCCTCTCTCGCTGCTCCCTCTCTCCTCCCCTGGCTCTCTTCCCTGAGCTCACCCGAACGGAGCCGCCGCCACCGACGAGCTCCACCACGGCCACCGCCTCCCCCTCGCCCCTCCTACATGCCCCGAAGCCCCGCCATCGATCGCCGCTTCGCCCCAACCTGGCCCAAGCGCTGGGACGGCCTGCATCGCCGACGGCCTCATCTTCTTCCTTCTCAGAAGCCGGTCGCTGCCGACGTCGATTCGCCGCCGACAGGATGTCCCCGAGCCCACTTAGCGTCTCGTCCGACTCCCCGTGAGCTCCTCTTCTCTTCCCCTCACTCCGCGCACTTGATTTCGTCCCCTAGCTAGCTGCCTCGCCGAACCCGAGCTCCGGCCGCCACCATGGACGGCGAGCTTCGTGCTCCCGAGCTCCTCCACCTGTGCTTGTTGCCTCCGAGTGTTCCTGGTGACCCCAGCAACCCGTAGAGCCCATCGGTCGCGCCCGCCGTGCCCCGTAACGCCCAAAGCTTGGATTCCTGAACTCCGACGGCCGCCCGGCTCACCGCCGCCGCTGTTACACACACCCCCAGCACACCACGCGGCCACCACCGGATGCGCCTCACTGCCAGCGTCCCGTAGCTGCAAACCACGAGCGAAACGATGCTCCGTAGCTCCATCCCCGAGCATCTCCGGCGAGCCACCGCCGTGCTTTTGGTCGCCGGCGTCGACCGCTGACGTGGCCGTGATTAGGGCCTAAACACACCGCTAACCAACCCCCTGGGTCACTGACGTATGGGCCCCACGCCCTTATTTAATCTTTATTATTTTCTGTTAAGTTTTAACCTAACCACCGTGGGCCCACACGTCAGCTTTGACCAAGCTGACGTGGCCGTTGACCTGGTCCCACCCGTCAGCCACACAAGCCAGCGCTGTGTCAATGACTAGTGGACCCCACTGGTCAGGTTTGACCCGAGGCAGCCCTGTTGACTCTGCTGAGGTCAGCATGACGCCATGCTGACGCAATATTCCTTTTCTGGAATTTAGTTTATTCTATAAATAATCAGGAAATTCCAGAAATAGCTAAAACTTCAATAAATCATAGAAAATCAACCGTAAGTCAGAATGAAATAATTTATATATGAAAAATTATCAGAAAAATTCAAGGAATCCATCTGTACCATTTTCATGCATGTTTGAACAATGTTTGTCCTCTGTTTTGGACAAAACAAATAAAGGGCATTTAAATAACCACATATGGAGTTGGAATTTGAATCATGTATTCAGACCAACTTCATTTAAATCATAGCTAGGTGCATTAGCCCAAAACACATTCATATTGCCATGTCATAGCATGCATCATATTGTGCATTGCATTGATCGTGTTTCTTCTGTGTTTGCCGGTGTTGTTCCCCCTCGATAGACGTTGTACCGACGATGTGATCGTTGACACTGATGAAGACTCAATGCTATCTTCAGAAGTGCCAGGCAAGCAAAACCCCCTTGTTCATTCTGATATAATCCCACTCTCTCGCTCCCGCTCTCTTTTACTGCATTAGGACAACAACGATTCATCTGTTACTTGCTGCGGTAGGTGAACCCCTTTATCCTTTGCATGACCTGTCATTGCCACAGTAAATAGATGAAACCCACTAGCATGAGTAGGAGTTGTTTGAGCCCTGTTGTGCCTACTCATACTTGCTTGTTTGTCATGCCTGCTACTGCTTAGAGTTGAGTCAGGTCTGATTCATCGGGGATGAATCAGAGGTGTGTGAACATGTCCTACTGTGTGAGCTAAGTGTGTGAACACGATTTGGTAAAGGTAGCGGTGAGAGGCCATGTAGGAGTACATGGTGGGTTGTCTCATTGCAGCCGTCCTCAGGAACTGAGTACTGTTTTTGTGATCTATGATTCAGTTACTACCACGCATTGGGCCCGAAACCAATGGACCCTCTCGGCTTCTTGATCACCCTTGTCCTCTGTCCAGGAGTTGCAAGTAGTTTCTGGTGTTTGTAGTATGCTGGAGGCCGTGGGCAGCGCTGACCGGAGGGGTGGGCTGTGATGCGGTAGGCACGTGGCCGGGTATACCGGGCGCCCGTTTGGTGTCACGGAACCCTGTTCACATCATTTGGGGTTGTGAGCGAAACTCCGGCCGGATCTCCTCATGGCTGGAACCCGAATAGGCGATAAACCTGGACTAGAGACTTGAGTGTTTAGGCAGGCCATGGCCGACACCCACGTTGGGCTTCCGCTTGAAGGTTGCCGAGTACATGTCGTGTAAACGGCGGTAAGTGGTGAGAGCATGTGTGAAGAAGTACACCCCTGCAGGGTTAACCTAATCTATTCGAATAGCCGCGTCCGCGGTAAAGGACTTCTGGGTTGCTTATATCAGTTCATAGACAAGTGAAAGTGGATACTCTAAAATACGCAAGATAAGCGTGAGTGCTATGGATGGCGTTCTCGTAGGGAGACGAGAGCGGGTCCATAGTGGTGTATTGATATGGTGAATATGTGGACTCGTGTGCGCCACCTCAAAAGAGTTACTTGCAGTCGTAGTTAGGTTAGCCACCGAGTCAAAGCTAGCTTGCTGCAGTTAAACTCCACCATCCCCTTTGTTGATAATGATTCATATGTAGTTAGTTCTGATGTAAGTCTTGTTGGGTACATTTGTACTCACGTTTGCCTATTTTATGTTTTTGCAGAGAGACTTCAGTCTCGCTAGTAGTTCCGCGTGGTCTTCGACGTTTAGCTTGTTACCTCAGCTACGATCTTGTGCCCTCGGCAGGATCTGGTAGATAGTCAGGCTTCTCAGCCATTTTCATTTCTAGATGTCTGTACTCAGACATGTTAAGCTTCCGCATGTGCTTGACTTGTATGCTCTGATTGTTGGGTCATGAGACCCATGTTTGTAATATCTCGCTCCCCGGAGCCTATTGATTAAAATACTTGAGTCATAGAGTCATGTTGTGATGCCATGTTGTATTTGCACATATTTAGCATATTGTGTGTATGATATTGAAATGCTTGGTATGTGTGGGATCTGACTATCTAGTTGTTTATCTTTAGTAGCCTCTCTTACCGGGAAATGTCTCCTAGTGCTTCCACTGAGCCATGGTAGCTTGCTACTGCTCCGGAACACTTAGGCTGGCCGGCATGTGTCCTTCTTCGTTCCTGTGTCTGTCCCTTTGGGGAAATATCACGCGATGAATACCGGAGTCCTGTTAGCCCGCTACAGCCCGGTTCACCGGAGTCCTGCTAGCCCAGTGCTACAGCCAGGATTCACTCGCTGATGACCGACGCGTTCGATGCTGGGTCATGGATGCCTGTCCCTGTAAGTTTGTGCCACTTTGGGTTTACGACTAGCCATGTCAGCCCGGACTCCTTATCATATGGATGCTAGCGACACTATCATATACATGTGCCAATAGGCGCAAACGGTCCCGGGAAAAGGTAGGGCGACACCCGTGGGAATACCGTGCGTGAGGCCGCAAAGTGATATGAGGTGTTACATGCTAGATCGATGTGGCATTGAGTCGGGGTCCTGACAAACTTCCGCTTCGGGTAGCTCTTGGTGGGGCGATTACCGCCATACTTCGCTACTGTGTTGAGTACTTTACTCCATCTGATTTGTAGTGTGTCTTGCGCAGCCTTGAGCCTTTGCTTCTGCTTTTTTAGACTCCTCGCGGTGGCAACAAGCCTTCGATGGGCATTCTGTTGCTCCGGGTGTCTGTCCGGTGTTATGTCATCCGGACTATTATCTTTGACAGGATCGGGTTGTTCGGTTTGATTCTCCGTGTTGCCATGGTCCGGCAGTGGTTCACCCTGCTCTGGCGCTGGGTCTATATGATTGTTATTTCTGCCGAGGCAGGATTTGGGGCCGCTCTTACGCCGCCGCTTTGACTGCTTCTCGAGGGGACAACCCTTTGTTGCGTCCTTCCGTTCATCGTCGTCGTCATCTTCTTTTGGTATGTCCACCATGTATACATCATGTGATGGAGTGGGCGTCCAGTGCCCTGTGGGAAGTGGTTCCTGTTCGTCTCCTGCATCGTCGTCCATACCGTCGATGTCTTCGGAGTCCAAGTTGAGCATGTCGGTTAAGTCATCAACAGTGGCTACTAAGTGGGTGGTGGGTGGGCGACGAATTTCTTCATCATCAGCATCCTAGTCCTGTCGGACATAGTTCGGCCAGGATCCTCCTGACAAGGAGAGAGACCTCAATGAGTTCAGTATATCGCCGAAGGGCGAGTGCTGAAAGATATCCGCGGAGGTAAACTCCATGATCGGCGCCCAGCCAGATTCGATAGGAACGGGCGTAGGCGCTTCGGAGTCCGTGGCCGGAGAAGGATCCGGCAGTTTAACAGAACGGCTCTCGTGCGAGGTAAGGTCGATGTTCGGTTCAATCGCCGTTGAGGGTAAGGCCTCCGTGGCAGGGTCCATCCACACGTCCATGGACAGCGCAACTGGCTCCGAATTAAGGGTCGGAGCGGATGCCGGTGCGATCTCCTGAACACTATCTGATGGTAAAGCTAAATCGTACTCATCGTGACCGCATGACGCACAAGGCAGAAGCTCGAATCCGTCGAAGATCAAGTCTCCGCGGATATCGACCGTGTAGTTTAAGCTTCCAAACCTGACCTGGTGGCCGGGGGCGTAACTTTCAATCCGCTACAGATGGCCAAGTGCATTGGCCCGCAGTGCAAAGCCGCCGAACACAAAGATCTATCCGGGGAGAAAAGTCTCACCCTGGACTGCATCGCTATCGATGATAGTAGGAGCCATCAAGCCTAACGGCGACGACACAGAGGAACACTCAATGAAAGCACCAATGTCGCTGTCAAAACCGGCGGATCTCGGGTAGGGGGTCCCGAACTGTGCGTCTAAGGCGGATGGTAACAGGAGGCAGGGGACACGATGTTTTACCCAGGTTCGGGCCCTCTTGATGGAGGTAAAACCCTACGTCCTGCTTGATTAATATTGATGATATGGGTAGTACAAGAGTAGATCCACCACGAGATCAGAGAGGCTAAACCCTAGAAGCTAGCCTATGGTATGATTGTCTGTTGTCCTACGGACTAAAATCCTCCGGTTTATATAGACACCGGAGAGGGTTAGGGTTACACAAGGTCGGTTACAAAGGAGGAGATACACATATCCGTATTGCCTAGCTTGCCTTCCACGCCAAGTAGAGTCTCATCCGAACACGAGACGAAGTCTTCAATATTGTATCTTCATAGTCCAATAGTCCGGCCAAAGGATATAGTCCGGCTGTCCGGAGACCCCCTAATCCAGGACTCCCTCAGCCACATTTGCCACGGACAAGCGAGCTGCTCGTTTTTCCAGAGTCCTGATAGACGGCGGCAGCAGCATCAACATCTTATACAAAGACACCATGGAGAAGTTGGGAATCAGGCAGAGGCAACTGTAGTCCAGCCGGACGGCGTTCCACGGCATAGTCCCTGGCCTTTCCTGCTCGCCAATCGGCCAGATCTTGATCGATGTCCTCTTCGGCGACAAAGATCATTTCCGCCGTGAGTCAATATGGTTCGAGGTGGTGGACCTAGAGAGCCCATACCATGCACTCCTTGGACGGCCAGCCCTGGCCAAGTTCATGGCCGTCCCCCACTATGCCTACCTCAAGATGAAGATGCCGAGTTCCAAAGGGATTCTGACCAAACTGGCGACTACAAGAAGTCGTCCTCCTGCGCATCAGAGAGCAGTCGACTGGCTGAGTCCCTCGTGATCGCAGCTGAGAAGCGGCTGCTAGATCGAGTTGTGGCGATGGCAAGCAAGCAGCCAGAAATGTTGCCTGATCCCAAAGAGTCGGAAGCAGAGGGCTCGTTCAAGCCGGCCAAGGAGACAAAGAAGATACCTTTGGACCCGGAGCACCCAGAGAGGTACGCTGTCGTAGGCGCCCACCTCGACAGCAAATAGGAAGGCGAGCTCGTCGATTTCCTCCATGAGAATCGAGACATCTTTGCATGGTCCCCCAAGGACATGCCAGGTGTCCCGACGGAATTCGCCGAGCACAAATTACTCGTCCGATCTAATGCCAAACCAGTCAGACAGCCTTTACGCCGCTTGTCAGAAGAGAAGAGGAGAGTTGTTGGAGAAGAGATAGCCCGGCTGCTCGCAGCCGGCTTCATCCTGGAAGTATTCTTCCCAGAATGGCTGGCCAACCCGGTCTTGGTACTGAAGAAGAACAAGCAATGGCGAATGTGTATTGACTACACAAGCCTCAACAAAGCATGCCCCAAGGACCCGTTCGCCTTGCCAAGGATCGACCAAGTGATAGACTCCACAGCCGGATGCGAGCTGTTGAGTTTCTTGGATGCATATTCAGGATATCACCAAATCAAGTTAAACCCAGCCGACAGGCTGAAGATTGCCTTCATCACGCCGTTTGGAGCTTTCTGCTACCTAACCATGACATTCGGCTTGAGGAACGCCGTCGCCACCTTCCAACGATGCATGCAGAAGTGTCTCCTCAAGTAGCTCGGCAGAAATGCCCATGTCTACGTGGATGATGTGGTGGTAAAGGCAGAGAAGCGTGGAACACTGCTGGAAGACCTCAAGGAGACCTTCGAGAACTTGCGCCGATTTCAGATCAAGCTCAACCCAGAGAAGTGCGTCTTCGAAGTACCAGCCGGCCAGCTCCTTGGTTTCCTGGTCTCCGAACGCGGCATAGAATGCAACCCTGTGAAGATCAAGGCAATTGAAAGGATGGAGGTACCCAGCCGACTACTGGATGTACAAAAATTCAATGGCTGTTTGGCATCAGTCAGCCGGTTCATCAGTCGGCTGGGCGAGAAGGCTCTTCCCCTGTACCAACTCATGAAGAAGACCACTTTTTTCGAGTGGAACCACAAGGCGGACGAAGCATTTGTCCAACTAAAGAAGATGCTGGCAACTCCACCTATTCCGGCGGCTCCGACTCCTAAGGAGCCCAAGCTCCTCTACATCGCCGCCACCAGCCAAGTGGTCAGCACGGTCATTGTAGTAGAACGCAAGGAGGAAGGCAAAGCACTACCAGTTCAGAGACCGGTATATTATTTGAGTGAAGTATTGTCGACCTCCAAGCAAAACTACCCCCACTACCAGAAGATGTTCTATGGTGTGCATTTTGCCGCCAAGAAATTGAAGCCTTACTTCCAAGAACATCCAATCACTATGGTCTGCACGGCTCCTCTAGCCGAGATCATCGGCAGCCGAGATGCTTCGGGACGAGTGGCCAAGTGGGCCATAGATTTGGCCCCCTACACCATCTACTACCAACCTCGCACCGCCATCAAGTCACAAGCGCTGGCCGACTTCCTCGTCGACTGGGCCGAAACCCAGTATCTACCACCGGCGCCCGACTCCACCCAATGGCGAATGCACTTCGACGGCTCCAAGATGCGCACCGGCTTGGGAGCCGGCATCGTCCTCACCTCTCCCAAGGGCGACAAGCTCAAGTATGTGCTGCAAATCCATTTTGCCGCCTCCAACAACGTCGCCGAGTATGAGGCACTCATTCACGGGCTCCGGCTAGCCAAAGAGCTCGGCATTCGCCGGATCCTGTGTTATGGTGACTCCGACTTGGTGGTCCAGCAGTCGTCAGGCGATTAGGACGCCAAGGACACAAACATGGCAAGCTACCGCTTCCTCGTACAGCAACTCAGTGGGTATTTCGAGGGATGCGAGTTTCTCCATGTACCAAGAAACGACAACGACCAAGTAGACGCCCTGGCGCGAATCGGCTCCACCCGTCAGGCGATACCGTCCGGCGTCGCCCTCCAGCGCCTCCTCAAGCCGTCGGTCAAACCATCACCGGAGTCAGACTCCATCTTTGTGCCGGCCCCTCCTAAAGTAGTCGGATCCGGCTCAAGAGCCCCCGCAGACGGCGCGAGTATTCCAGCAGGTGGCGCGGGGATCGTGGCAGTCGCACCTGGCCCGGGGACTACGCCATTCTGCCCGGGGACTTCGTCGACACAGATAGCGGCTGCCGACTCCAACCCGCCACCCCCCGGCCCAGCCACCCTCGTCCAAGTCGCAGTCTTGGCGGTTGCAGAAATTGCAGCACCTTCATGGGCCCAGCCCATTCTCAAATTCATGGTGAACAAAGAGCTGCCAACCAATGAGATCTTGGCTCGGCAAGTACAACACCGGGCGACAGCGTACGCCATCATCAATAGAGAGCTCGTAAGGCGCAGCGTCACTGGTATTCACCAGCGGTGTGTGGAGCCAGAGCAAGGCCAGGCAATCCTCAAAGACATCCATCAAGGTGAATGTGGCCATCACGCGGCTTCAAGAGCACTCGTCGCCAAAGCTTCCCCCCATGGTTTCTTCTGGCCGACTGCTCTTGAAGATGCCAAGTCTCTAGTCCAAAAATGCAAGGGGTGCCAGAAGTTCCGCTCTAAGCCTCATCAGTCGGCTTCGGCACTCAAAACTATTCCTATTGCTTGTCCCTTTGCTGTTTGGGGCTTGGACATGGTCGGACCATTCAAGACGGTGCGAGGTGGTTTGACCTATTTACTTGTTGCAGTGGGCAAGTTCACCAAGTGGATAGAAGCAAAGCCAATCAAGAGTTTGAATGGTCAGACTGTTGTGACCTTCATCTCCGACATCACAATTCAGTATGGCATACCGCATAGCATCATCACCAACATTGGCACAAACTTTGCCAAGGGTGCCTTGGCCCGTTTCTACGCGACGCAGGGCATCTGAGTGGACTTAGCGTCTGTTGCCCATCCGCAGTCCAACAGCCAAGTAGAGCGAGCAAATGGCCTAATCCTGTCCGGCATCAAGCCCCGGCTGGTCGAGCCTCTGGAGCACTCGGCAGGCTGCTGGCTTGATGAGTTGCCAGCCGTCCTCTGGAGCCTGCGCACGACTCCAAACAAGTCAACCGGCTTCACGCCCTTCTTCCTCGTCTACGGTGCCAAAGTCGTCATCCCAACGGACATAGAGTTTGAATCCCCTTGAGTCACCATGTACACCGAGGAGGAAGCAGAGGAAGCACGTCAAGACGGTGTCGATCTGCTGGAAGAGGGCTGGTTGTTGGCACTCAGCCGGTCCAGCATCTACCAGCAAAGCCTACGCCGATACTACAATCGGAAGGTCAAGCCGCAATCTTTCCAAGAAGGAGACCTTGTGCTTCGGCTGATTCAACGAACAGCTGGCCAGCACAAGCTCTCAGCACCTTGGGAAGGCCCCTTCATCATCAGAAAGGTCTTGGGCAATGACTCCTACTACATGATCGATGCTCAGAAGCCCCGAGCGCGCAAAAGGGATGACTCCAGCAAAGAAATGGAGCGGCCATGGAATGCAAATCTCCTTCGAAGATTTTACAGTTAATGCAGTATGTATCACGCTACCTTTTGTATTAAAGTATGAAGACTTTGGGCCCCTCGAGAAGATCTCAGGGACTGCCTTCTTTTATCTATATGATAATGAGTTATGCCTATGAGTATGGTATTCTTTACCGCTTGGCACCGGGTTTGACTAGTCAGCCCGGGGACTTGCCGTCTTGAGCTATCAAATGACTTCCTATAGCCGGACAAGTAGTGTGTGGCACTCAAGCCGTCTCCTGTTAGAAGCTGCAGATCGCAGAGCGGCTGACTGGCAAGCAGGAGTAAGGTAGAATGGGTGTCCATATGAAAAATGGCTAAGGACTCAAAGCATGCACATAGCTTAAGCCGGTTTCCAGCCTTTTGCAACCGACTCTTGAGCAGCCGGCTCGCCGTCTTCTAAATTAACTTACTAAAAACTCTAAATGGCTAAGTACTTGCCCCCCAAAGAAGCCAAGTATTTGATCTAGCGACAGTCCACAGAGCGGCTGTCCGACTAGCCAAACGGCAACCAAGGGAAGGCAGCAAAGGAAAAGGCCAAAGAGCAATAAGTAAGAAGAGAGAGAACGCGGATAAATATTTACATAGAAAGACCCTTGGCCGAATCATCAAATAGGAGTTCAAGATACACCCACACCCAGTGGGTGGAATTGTGCAAAATAACAAGTTCATTGAGAACACTAAGCAGGTAAAACAAAGATAAAGTGGCAGCCTAGGAAGCTGCGGACGGACTCGGAGGACCAAAGGGGTCAGCGGTGCCAGTTGGCGGGGCAGTCGGCTGGTTGGTCTCCGCCTAATCACCCCTGGTGACAGCTGGCTCAGTTGAGCGCGGTTCGTTGCTAGAGGCGTGATCGGGCTGGGGCTAGCCATCTGCCTCGACCTCTGGCGCCTCCTCCTCGTCTCCTTCCTCCTCCTCGCCTTCCTCTTCGCCACTGGAGTCGATCACCTCCGCCGAGTCCTCGCCGTCATCCGGTTTCAGCCCGAACTACTCCGGCGGCACCTCCTCGCCGTTCTCAGCCCGCTCTGGGATGAAGACACTGGTGTCGGTGTAATCAGCGATCGATGCGGCGCGCCTGACGAGATCATCCTCCACCGTTGCCAGCTCCGCCTGAGCTTCCAGCCGGAACATGGCTAACTGGGCTAAACTCAGCCCAGGATACCATGCCTTGGCGAATTCCAAGGCCCGGCGGGCTCCAGCCCGGGCTGCAGAACCCTTCCAAGCCTCAAGACAGACGGCTGCCACCTCCAACCAGTCGGCAGTCCGACTGGGGGTGCGTGGCGCCTGCATGTCCGGCCACAGGGCGGCAATTGCCTGGGTGCCGACACGTTGAAGCCGGTGCAGCATCCGGTGGGCTGGCCGAAGGCGGGCCTCGATGCTGAGGACCTGCTCACCAAGAGATCGGGGGGAGTTGGCGGCGATCTGTGCACCGTTCGCCCTCCGTGCTTCACGATCAGCCTCGATGGCTTGATTGGCGGCGTACGAATGGCCGGCGAAGAAGTCTGCCAAAGAAGAAGACCGAAGGAACAAGGTTAAGAATTTTAAGGCCGACTCGACTAGCAGTCGGCAGCCCAAAAAAGGAAACAAGGGGAAGCTCACCATCGACGAGATCTTCGATTGCTTGGAAGCCGGAGACCACTGTCGCCTCTTTGTCGGTCCAGGAGGAGCGCTCGGACGCAAATTCAGCGAGAAGGGCGGCCTCCTTGTCCTCCGCCTCCCTCTGGGCCCTCTCGAGCAGCTCCTTCTGCTCCGCCAGCTGCGTAGCCAGCTGGACGCGCTGCTCCATCAGCTAGCCGCACTCCTCCTCCCTGACACGCAGCGCGGTTTTGGCTTCGCCCAACTGCTGCTGAAGGGCGGCATTGTCCTCTGAAAAAGGAGGGGGAGGGATGTCGGTCATCAAAAAAAAGAGAAAGAAAGGTCGCCGGGGAGATTCGGCCCGACTGCTCAGTAGTCAGCCCGAATCTCGGGGACTACAACCCACGGGTGCGCCAGCGCGCCCCCGCAGAGAAAGAAGAAGACTTACCCCAGCTGTCTGACAAGTCGGCGGTCCGTTTGGCCAGCTCCTCGACGTTGGCATTGAAGGAGGTCATGCGAAGATTGTGGTAATCCTACATCGAATTTCAAAAGAAAAAAAGTGTTGGTACTTGGAACTTGCTGATTAGAGTTCCGAGCCGCCTGCTCAGCAGCCGGCCCGAAACTCGGGGACTACACCTAGTGGGTGCGCTGGCGTGCCCCCACAAAGAAAAAACAAGGAAGCAAAGCAAAGGAAGGACGCGTACCCGTATGGCCGCTCGTGACGCCAGGTATGCCTTGGTGCACTCCTTGAGGGCGTCGCCCTCGGCCCAGAGCTTGGCTTGGACATCCATGAGCTCTCGGTTCAACGGGCCTGTCCCGCCTCCCCGCACCCACCCGGTGGGTGCGGCGCTCGACACCTCGGTGTCCGGGATCGAGGAGCTCGCAGCGCCGGTATCCAGAGGACGCGGCGCTGAGGCCGCCTTCGCGAGACGGCGGCGTGTCAGCGTACTGACCTCAAGGGCCAGGCCCGTCGCCGCCGCGCCTCCGGTTGGCGGCACTGGCGGATCCACCGGTTGTCTGCCTGGCGCGCCTCCGGAGGGAGGCGGTGGCGGCACAATGACCTCCGGCGTAGCGGTGACGTCGGCGTCCCTCTCCATGACCGGGTTCTCGTTGCCGGCTTCCCCAGTCTGCGCTGAGAACTCCGGTGGCGGCGGTGCGGAGTTCAAGGGGACGACAAACACCGCCGACTGGCGGCATGCGGCTTCCTCTGCAGGCTTCTTCTCCGCATCGGCGGCCTCAGCCTCTGCCAGCTTCTTCAGGGCGGTAGCCTCCGCCTTGTCGGCTTCCGCCTTCTTCAGACGGGCAGCTTCTCGCTCCTCACGCGCGTTCCACTCCGTCGCCTCCCGGAGGTCGGCGGCAGGGTCAACCCGCCGGGTGGTGGAGGAGCTCTCCGCCGACTTCACAACGGAGCCGGCGGCCGACTTCTCAAGAGAGAGAGGGGCCCTAAAGCCGGAAAACAAAGTAAAGAAATTTCAGAAAGACTCAATAAAGAAACACGAAGGTACGAAGGGAGGTGGTGCTTATGCTGAAATAAGCTACGGCGTCTTCACCACCTTGCGGAAGCAGTTGGCCTTTGCGGTCGCCTCGTCCCGCTTGGTCGCCGCGGCTGAGCCCTTGGGCTTCTTCGGCCGGTTGCCAAATAGGCTCGCCCCGGCCCTGCGCTTCTTGCCGCCGCCTTGAGCGTCCGGCGGAGCTGACGAGCCCACGCCCGACTGGCCAGCTGCTGGCTGGCGGCGTGGGACGACCTCCTCGTCATCATCGGGCCAGTCCTCGAGACAGGCCCCAAGTCTCGGGCCGCCCGCTGCGCCGCCTCCTCCCTTGGCGTCGTCCTGCAGGGCCGCCGCCCCCAGGTCGGGGTCGTCAACATCACTCTCCGCCCGGTCGGGGAGGAATTCGCGGTCCGGCCCCGTGGTGTCGGCTGCTGACTGGAGGGGGGTTTCTGACCAAAGTCGGCTGGTCAGATCGAACAAAATGGACTCGGCAACGAAGAAGTCAGAGAGAAAGAGGAAAAGAAAACGACTCACCAGAGGTGGAGGGCAGCGCGTGAATATGGATCCTTGCCGAATGTAACTCTTCTTTGAGGTCACAGCTCGCCAGATAATTCACCATATAGGCCACCTCCTCGTGAGGCACCTCCTTGGTGCACATCCGACTCGGGTCCCGGTGCCCGCTCATCTAGCAGATCATATGGGGCGACTTTGAAGAGGGAGCACTCGGCGCGCCACGAAGGCGGCCGGCAAGTCCGGCCCGGTCAGGCCCTCCGACAGCGCCAGTACTCGAAGCCGTGCAACGGCACCGTCTCCCGCAGGCGTCAACGTCCGGGCCCGGTGCGACCAGTTGGGTTGCCTCCCAGCCGGTGGGCCGGCTACAAAGGCCGGCAGGTTGATCCAGTCGCCCTCCGCGGGGACGTTCTTCACGTAGAAGTACGACCGCTGCCACATCTTCACCGACTTGATCAGCTTGATGGAGGGAAACGGGTTGTCGGCCCCCGACCTCCGCACGGCGATGAACGCGCCGCACTGAGCCGACACGCCCGCGGCTTGGGTGCCGAGCTTGGAGTAGAAGAACTCCCCCCAGAGCTCCAGGGTGGGGAGAACACCGATGAAGCCCTCGCACAGGGTGACGAAGGCGGACAGCAGCACCACCGTGTTGAGGGTGAGGTGGTGCGGCTGGAGTCCGTAGAACTCAAGGAAGGAGCGGAGGAAGTTGCTCGCCGGCAGGCCCAGGCCGTGCAGGCAGTGCGAGCGGAAGACGACCCGCTCATCCTCCTGCGGCGCCGGCGACCCACGAGACGAGCCCGAACGAGGTCCTTGCCGGGCAACCAATGCGTCTTGCGGAGGAAATCGACGTGGTCATCATGGACCTCCGAACCATCCCAGGTGTCGGAATGCGCCATAGGGGGCGTGACGGTGGAGGAAGAGCTCATCGTGAGCAGACTGCCGTAGCGCTCAACGTAGCTTGAGATGCAGCGAGGAGAGAGAGAAGAAGAAGAAGAAGAAGAAGAAGAAGAAGAAGAAGAAGAAGAAGAAGAAGAAGAAGAAGAAGAAGAAGAAGAAGAAGAAGAAGAAGAAGAAGAAGAAGAAGAAGAAGAAGAAGAAGAAGCAGTGGGGAGGTGGGACGTGCGTGCTCCGCCGTATCCCCTCCTCCCCCTACTTATAGCCCAGTGGGCTGCGAAGCCGAGGGGGCAGTTGTGGGATTTACTGCGCCCACTACTCCACGCCCCCCATGTTTATCACGCAAAGTTACTGCGCGCGGTAATTCCGTGGGAACCTCAACGACCCCCCATGGCCGCAGCAGATCCGCTCCCGTGCCGAGGCGTGGTAGTGGCGGGCCCCGCCTGCAGACATGTCCCATCTCGTGGATGGGTAGGCGGGCTGGCCCGGCCACTGGTTGCCACGTGGTGGGCACGGAGTGGGTGGCGGTCAGGAAGCTTAGCTCATACGTTACTGAGTTCCCGCCGGGGGATTCGAAAGCATTTTTGAACAAGTCAAAGTCAGACGACTCCGACTCCTACCAGTCGGCCCGGCAGAAGTCAAACGAGGTCTCACCTCAAGCACTCCGAGAAAGAAACTGCTGAGGCTCCTCGGTTGATCATCCGCGGCACCTCACCAGCTTCGGGGACTATTGTTGGGGTAATGGGCCACGGGTAGGCTAACCCGAGGCACAAAACCTTTCAAGACATCGGGGTTGACCGCGCCCCTCAAGACACCAGGATGGAGAGCTGCCTTCCAGAGGCCGGCTAAAGGAACAACTGACTGCCCGCTTGCGGCCGAGTCCTGGAGGCGAGGTCAACACGGGCCGACTCCCGCCTGGCGGCTCCCTGAGAAGCCGGCCACTGGGAGTTGGCCCATGACACAAACAAAGCCCATGCCCTCATAAGGGGGGATGGGACGGGAGTGACAACAGTAAAGCCCACTCCCTCCCCTTTTCATGGGATGGCTAGGCCACAGTGTGTCGTACCAATGGAGATCTCCGTCCGGCGAGGCACTGTTGCCGTGCCATTCTTGACATCAGCAACAGTGGGCGGAGTCCTACACCCACGATGGCCTGTCGGTACGGTCCACGGATGATGGGCCCTACCGGTCAGCGAGAGTCCAGAAGACGGCAAGAGCGCCACCAGTCAGACCCGAAGGGAGACGGCCCCCGAAAGTCGGCCTTCCCCTCCCACGGGTCCCACACGCCATTAACCAGACGAGACGGGGAGTAGCTACAGTAATCGCCCACCAGGTGGCGGAGCTGTAGCCACGACCCCATGACCAAGTCTGCGTCATTAGAGGCACGGCTACAGTAATCGGCAGCCGGCAAGACCCACAAGCGGCGGGTACGGCCTGTCGGCTCCGTACCAGACCAGCCGGCGGGCCCCAGCAGTCGGCAGAAAGGCCGGCAGGCGAAGAGACTGACGGCTGGGCCCTGCGCCCTGTCGGTTTACCATTGTACCCCTGGGGGTAGGCCTATATAAACCCCCAGGGCACCCATGCAAAGGGTTCCGATCCATTAGAACTAGACCAGACCTTAGAGAAGGAGGGGAGCTGGCCTAGTCTCCTCCTGTCCACAGATACAGCTCGAGGAGCATCATTGTACTCACTTTTGCCTTAGTGATCATGGAGACCCCGCAGAGCAGGACTAGGGGTGTTATCTCCTAGGAGAGCCCCGAACCTGGGTAAAGTATGCCAGCGTTCGTGTCTACAACTCATCCCGTTTCCAGGCACCAGCGACGTTCTACTCGCCCCCACCATGATAAGCCATCCATTGGCATATGTTGCACCCAACCCCCGACAGGTTATGTTATGGATGAAGAAACTGCTAGAGACTTTTTAGCTTGCAATGATAGATATGATCTTAAGAAACTGTTACCTAAGCTGAAAGAAAAATCCTTGAATGCTAGAATGAAACATGACCCTACTTTTGCTACTTCACCTATCTGTATCTCTGATAAGGATTATGATTTCTCTGTCGATCTTGAGCTAATTACTTTGGTTGAATCTGATCCTTTTTATGACTATGAATCTAAAACTGTTGTGGCACATCTTACTAAATTAAATGATATAGCTACCATGTTCACTAATGATGAGAAAACTCGCTACTACTTTATCCTTAAGTTATTTCCGTTCTCATTAAAGGGTGATACTAAAGCATGGTTTAATTCTCTTGATCCTGGTTGTGTGCGTAGTCCCCAGGATATGATTTATTACTTCTCTGCTAAATATTTCCCCGCTCATAAGAAACAAGCTGCCTTAATGGAAATATATAATTTTGTGCAAATTGAAGAAGAGAGTCTCCCACAAGCTTGGGGGAGGCTTCTCCGATTACTTAATGCTTTGCCTGATCATCCTCTCAAGAAAAATGAAATACTTGATATCTTTTATAATGGACTAACCGATGCTTCCAGAGACCACCTGGATAGTTTTGCTGATTGTGTTTTCAGGGAAAGAACTGTTGATCAAGCTGAATTGCTATTGAATAATATGTTGAGTAATGAAAATGATTGGACACTTCCTGAACCAACTCCGAAGAAAAGGGGTATTCTATTTCTCAGTCGTGAAGATATGCAAGAGGTAAAGAAATCTATGAAAGAAAAGGGTATTAAAGCTGAAGATGTTAAGAATTTACCACCTATTGAAGAAATACATGGTCTTGATAACCCGACATAGGTAGTAAAGGTAAATTCTCTCTATAGATTTGATAAGGGTGAAATCCCATCTACTAAATTTGCTAGCCAATGCTTGGATGAGTTTAATAATTTTATGGTTAAACAAGATGAATTCAATGCTTATGGTGGTAGACAATTGAAACGTAATGCTTATATGATTGAACACTTGAGTGGTTATATGTCTAGAGTTAAAGGTGAACTTAAACTTATTAGTGAACATGCTTCTATGGTTACCACTCAAGTAGAACAAGTACTTAAAGCTCAGAATGATTTGCTCAATGAATTAGATAATAAGAAAAACGATAATGTTGTTAGAGTTGTGACTAGAGGGGGTAAAATGACTCAGGAACCTTTGTATCCTGAGGGCCACCCTAGGAAAATTGAGCAAGATTCTCAGAGAACTAATGTTGATGCACCTAGTTCTTCTAAGAAGAAGAAAAAGAAAAATGATAGGACTTTTTGCATGCTTCTAGTGAACCTGTTGTTGACACACCTGAGAATCCCAATGATATTTCTATTTCTGATGCTGAAACACAATTTGGTAATGAAGATGAACCTAGTGATAATGTTAATGATGATGTTCATGTTGATGCTCAACCTAGCAATAACAATGGAGTAGAGATTGAACCTGATGTTGATCTTGATAACCCACAATCAAAGAATCAACGTTATGATAAGAGAGACTTCGTTGCTAGGAAGCACGGTAAAGAAAGAAAACCATGGGTTCATAAACCCATGCCTTTTCCTCCTAAACCATCCAAGAAAAGGGATGATGAGGATTTTGAGCGCTTTGCTGAAATGATTAGACCTGTCTTTTTGCGTATGCGTTTGACTAATATGCTTAAGATGAATCCTTATGCTAAGTACATGAAAGATATTGTTACAAATAAAAGAAAGATACCGGAAGCTTAAATTTCCACCATTCTTGCTAACTATACACTTGAGGGTGGAATACCAAAGAAACCTGGAGATCCAGGAATACCAACTATACCATGCTTCATTAAGAGAAACTATGTTAAAACTGCTTTATGTGATCTTGGAGCCGGTGTTAGTGTTATGCCTCTCTCTTTATATCGTAGACTTGATTTGAATAAGCTGACACCTACTGAAATATCTTTGCAAATGGATCATAAATCCACTGCTATACCTGTCTGTATTTGTGAGGATGTACCTGTTGTGGTTGCAAACATTACTATTTTAACGGACTTTGTTATTCTTGATATTCCTGAGGAAGATAGTATGTCTATTATTCTTGGTAGACCATTTTTGAATACTGCAGGGGCTGTTATTGATTGCAACAAAGACAATGTCACTTTTCATGTTAATGGTAATGATCATATGGTACACTTTCCGAGGAAACAACCTCAAGTCCATAGTATCAATTCTATTGGAAAAACTTCAACAATTACTATTGGAGGTTTTAAATTTCCTCTTCCTACTGTCAAGAAGAAATATGATATTATTATTGTTGGGGACATGCATATCCCCGTTGAGGTAACCTAGTGCTATTCGAAAATTCTCCGGTTTCATGCGATTCGGAAAGAGTTTGTTAACAAGACTTGATCAACCTTGTTAGTGGATTCGTTTTGATGAGCATGAGATGGATGAAGTTAGAGAGCACAACTCTCTGTACCCTATTTTTACTTTATGTTATTTAGATTAAATAAAGCAAAAAAATAGTAATTTCTGTCTGTTTTCTCAATTATCCTTGCAATTAAAAATTACCCTGAAAATAAAAGTTCTCCAAATGCCCTGAAAATTTTATATGATTTTTTCTAGAATATTTAAGAATTATTGGCACTAAGAACACACTATGGGGGGCTCACCACCTGGCCAGGAGGGTCCAGGGCGCGCCCACCCCCCTAGAGCGTGCCCACTACCTTGTGGACCCCACGTGGGCCCCTCCACTTATTCTTGCACCCACACATCTCGTCTTCCTCCAGAAAAAAAATCATCCTACATCTCAAACTCGTGCTCTAGCTCATCTTGCTGCCATTTTCGATCTCCTTGCTCGAAGCTCCATTCACAAAACTGCTTTGGGGGATTGTTCTTCGGTATGTGACTCCTCCAATGGTCCAATTAGTTTTTGTTATGGTGCTTTATTTATTGCAATTTTTTCTGCTTAGGTGACCCTGTTCTTGAGCTTGCATGTCAAATTTATGGGGTCAAAAGTAGTTCTATTGCATGATATGGCCTCTAGGAACTTGTGGGAGTAGTTGCTATCAATCTTGTTGAGTTTGGTTCACTTTTATTTTGAGTTACTAAAAATTTCAAAAAAAATCAGAGGAAGAAATATGTTTAGGAAAATGTACCAAGGCGGTTCCTCAAGGAAGCAGGCACCTAGGCTCGTGATACGTGAGCCGAACTATGAACTACCAAGAGAAGCTCAAGTGCGGCCTTGTGAATGGCCGTCAGAAGATTTTATGGTCCAAGAAGGCATTAAGGACGAATTCGACACATATGTGTGTAGCGCTGATCTTGAGGTCTTCGTGTCAGATAAGTGCCGGCAATACCTCTATCTAACTGATTCATTTGTGAGAAGGTTTAAATTTACATCCTCGCGCAATTCTCAAACTTTTTATTTGATCTTTATGATAAATCATATACCATGGACCTAGAAGATTTTAATACTGCTTGTAAACTCCTGCACTGGGGCAATGTTAGTGAACCTCGCAAATCTGAATATAAAGAATTTCTTGCTAGTATTACTGTGGGGGAATCTAGGGAAATCACACAAGCTACCATAGGGTGCATTCATTTCCCTTCCATACATTATTTTGCTCTCTTCATTCGTAGATGCATTAACGGTAAAGATGAGGCTTGTCACATGTGTGTTCTAGATCTTAGTGTCCTCAAGAGTGCGGTATTAGGTGATAAACAATATAACTTGGGGGCTATTGTTGCACGTAGGTTGCATCACAACAGTATAAGTGGAGATTGTTTGGTGGAATTTATGCAACCCGTGTAGCTAACTATCTTGATATACCCATACGTGGAAATGATATTGGGTTACCTCCTGCTTACCTAGATTATAATGCCATGGTTCGCCATCAGTTTGTTGAGAGGAATGAACAATTCCTCCAGTACCGACTAATCTTTGACAGACGACGCACCGTCCATGTTGCTCTCCCTGCTCCTGCTTTCTTTGACTTTCAGGCGAAAAGGAGATATGTTATAACCAGGGAGGAGGCAAACGAGTACGAGAGGAGGACAGAGGTAGCTCGCCTCCAAGCTGCAGCTCGTTAGGCAGTAGCTGCTGCATCTCAGTACGACCCCAGCTACAACTTTGGATTTCCACCAGGCCAGCCGTGGCCATAGACCAACTTAGGCCAAAAGCCTAAGCTTGGGGGAGTATGTATTTCTCACCGACATTACATTCATGTTCACACACTCATTCCAGTTGTCACTGCTCATACTTTTTCATTGTACTATCCATGCTAGTTTATTTCCTTTTTAAGCCTTCTTCTTGTGTGTTTGAAAAACCTTAAGAAAAAACAAAAAAATATTTGTAGCTTTTGGCTAATTTACTTTCCATGCCTGTAGTAGTAATAATTAAAAGAAAACCCAAAAAGATTTCTCATTCTTCTTTTGCTTGTTGGGAGCTTTCCCGTGTAAATAGTTTTGTTTCTTTTCTTTGGGGGTCGAGAGGAGAAGACCATGATGAAAATGTTGAGTAGCTCTCATATGCATTATTGTTGATCCAACAAAGAGACAGTATTACCTTGTCTTCTACCTTGTATTGAATGCTTGCATATTCCAGCTTAGTCCAATGCACGTGCACTATTATTATTATCCACACCATTTGGTCGTGCAAGTCAAAGGCAATAATGACGATATATGATGAAACTGATTGAGATGAGAAAAGCTGGTATGAACTCGACCTATCTTGTTTTTGTAAATATGATTAGTTCATCGTTCCTGAATCAGCCTATTATGAATGAAACATGTTTGCAATGACAATTAGAGATTATAGTTGCTCATGCCATGCTTAAGTAGCTAGGAGTTTATAATGGTTTACCTTGCGTGCCAACATGCTATTAAAATGGTTGTCATGTGGTATGATAGGGTGGTATCCTCCTTTGAACGATTCGAGTGGCTTGACTTGGCACATGTTCACGCATGTAGTTGAAACAAAATCAACATAGCCTCCATGATATTTATGTTCATGGTGAATTATATCCTACTCATGCTTGCACTCAGTGTTGATTAATTTTAATGCATGATCATGACTGCTGTCGCTCTCTAGCTGGTTGCTTCCCAGTCTCTTTCTAGCCTTCACTTGTACTAAGAAGGAATACTTCTTGTGCATCCACTTCTATAAACCCCAAAAGTTATTATATATGAGTCCACCATACCTTCCTATATGCGGTATCTAACTGCCGTTCCAAGTAAATTTGTATGTGCCAAACTCTAAATCTTCAAATGAAATTATGTTTTGTATGCTCGAATAGCTCATGTATAAACTAGGGTTGTCTATATCTTCCATGCTAAGTGGGTTATTCTCAAGAGAAGTGGAGTCCTCTCCTCACTCACGAGAAAATGGCTGGAAACTGGGATGCCCAGTCCCATGCTTAAATTAAAATAGTTGCAAACAAAAATCCCCCAGGATTGTTGTTAGTTGGAGGCACCCGTTGTTTCGGACAAGCCATGGATTGATGTTTGTTGGTGGTCGGGGGAGTATAAACTTTACCATTCTGTTTGGGAACCGCCTATAATGTGCGTATCATGGAAGATATCGAGATCTCTCTATTGTTATGTTGACAATGAAAGTATATCACTCAAAATATTATTTATCTCTATATCAAAATCGAGCTCTGGCACCTCTACAAATCCCTGCTTCCCTCTAAGAAGGACCTATCTATGTACTTTTATGTTGAGTCATCATCCTCTTATTAAAAAGCACCAGTTGGAGAGCACTGCTGTCATTTGCATGTATTACTATTAGTTTGCATTGAGTATAACTGTGACTGGATCTCTTTTACCATGAATTACAATGTTTAGTCAGTCCTTGATGTTCAGAGGTGCTCTGCATTTATGTTTTGCGGTCTCAGAAAGGGCTAGCGAGATACCATCTTGTTATATCATATTATGATTGTTTTGAGAAAGTCTTGTCATCCGAGATTTATTATTATTGCTCGCTAGTTGATTATGCCATTGATATGAGTAAACATGAGACCTAAATGTTATTGTGAATATGGTTAGTTCATAATCTTTGCTGAAAACTTGAATGTTGGCTTTACATATTTACAACAACAAGATCAAACAGACTTTGTAAAAGTTTTTATTTATCACTTTCAGTTTGTCAACTGAATTTCTTGAGGACAAGCAAGGGTTTAAGCTTGGGGGAGTTGATACGTCTCCATTGTATCTACTTTTCCAAACACTTTTGACCTTGTTTTGGACTCTAACTTGCATGATTTGAATGGAACTAATCTGGACTGATGCTGTTTTCAGCAGAATTGCCATGGTGTTATTTTTGTGCGGAAAAAAAAGTTCTTGGAATGACCTGAAACTTCACAGAAAATATTTTTGGAATATATAAAAAATACTGGCTAAAGAATCAACGTCGGGGGGGGCACACCCTGTCCACGAGGGTGGGGGCGCGCCCCCTACCTCGTGGGCCCCCTGAGGCTCCACCGACCTCAACTCCGACTCTATATATTCATGTTTGGGAAGAAAAAATCAAAAAGAAGGATTCACCGTGTTTTACGATACGGAGCCGCCGCCAAGCCCTAATCTCTCTCGGGAGGGCTGATCTGGAGTCCGTTCGGGGCTCCGGAGAGGGGAATCCGTTGCCGTTGTCATCATCAACCATCCTCCATCACCAATTTCATGATGTTCACCGCTGTGCGTGAGTAATTCCATCGTAGGCTTGCTGGACGGTGATGGGTTGGATGAGATTTATCATGTAATCGAGTTAGTTTTGTTAGGGTTTGATCCCTAGTATCCATTATATTCTAAGATTGATGTTGCTATGACTTTGCTATGCTTAATGCTTGTCACTAGGGCCCGAGTGCCATGATTTCAGATCTGAACCTGTTGGGGATATGACTATCAGGCATGACCGGCCCAGGAGGAGCCATGTCAGTCACAATGGCGGGTTACTTAAAAGAAGCCCGAAGAGAATACGAAGTGACAGTTTATAATAAGGCTTGTAGTAGGCCCAAGCCCAGAGTCAGCTTAAGGCCCGTGAGTGTAAACCGTCATGTATGAATAAGACTTGTAGAGTAAGGCATGTAAAAGACGTAACCGGGCCGGACACGTTGCATGAGCCGGCCGGGACTTTGTAGGCCGCAGGGCGTCAACCCATGTATATAAGGGGACGACCTGGCGGCGACTTAGGGCAAGGAACATCAAATCAAGAGTCAGGCTTAGCATATTCGCTCCCTGGTCATCGAAACCTAGCAATACCACATCAACTGGACTAGGCTTTACCTTCACCGTAAGGGGCCGAACCAGTATAAACCTCTCGTGTCCTTTGTCCCGATTAACCCCTTTAAGCTTCCAAGTTGCGATGGATCCACGACTAAGTCCTTTCACTAGGACATCTGTCGTGACAATTATTCCACGATAGTTGGCGCCCACCGTGGGGCCAGCGCACGGTGGATTTGAGTTCTTGAAGTGCAGCTTCGAAGGGCTCAAGGGATACGTTGTGGGTCGGATGACCAAGAGTAGTCGCGGCAAGCTCTACATCGACGACGAAGGCTGGGGCCCCGACGCCGGCTCAATTGAGTACGGATACCGGTTTCCCTTCGGCGGAATCCATGTCTTCATTGGCCGGATCGGCGAGCCGGGCCCTGAGGCGAACATCTGCACCGACCTCATCGAGACGGCTCAGCGTGCGAGACCCGCCCGGACTCAGCCCGCCGTAAAGCATGCCTTCGTGGGTTGCATCCATGGAGGGGAGTTCTCTGAAGGATTTGTGGATGGCGGTGAGACGGCCATCTATTCTGATGGTGAGTCGTCCACATGCGAGACGGATTCATTGTATCAACTACAAGATGGCGGGCTTGGGGGCTGTTCCGATGGCAGTAGTATTCCGGACCCCTTTGAGCCGCCGAACAGAGCGTGGGTCTTCATGACTGGTACACAGCCCGCTCAAAACTCTACGATTGCGGCAGCAATAACCTCCAGGACGGCCGCGACGAGGTCAGGAGACCCTGCGCGCCCGCCGGCTCAGCTGCTGATGGATCTTATGGATAGGATGACGACCCTGTTAACCACCATGGTTGAACCGGCGGATAAGGCTCAGCATGATGCGGAGGTGGCACGGCTCCGTGAGGAGGTAGCACAAGCCAAGGAAAACTTGGCAGCGGAGGACGTCGGGATGGCAGCAGAGCGGACGGCTTTGGACGCCCGGGCTCAACAACTTCAATCAGAGGCTTTTCGACTCACGATGGATCTAAACGCATCAAACGAGGTCATGAGGAGAAGGCACCAGACGGCTCAATCGCGACTGCCTCTGACTTACGATCCTAGGAACCTTTTCCACACACCTGGAGCCGGTCCCAGTAACCCGCCGGAGGCAAACCGGATTACAACACCCGGAGCTGGGGCAAAGGGTCAGCCGCGGGCTATGGAACCCCCTCGTGTGAATACTGCTCTGCCTCGTTATACACCAACGCCACCGGGTCATTTTCCTAGCCCTCTGGAGAATCTAATCGCTACGTCGGCATGTTTGGCGGCTCTCCCCATGGAAGGTGACTCGCCGATGGCGATCGAAACACGAAGGGTCAGAGAACTTCTTCAGACAGCTCTGGCAAAGCAGGAATCATACTCTTATAGTCGGGACAGGATTCATTCAACCCCTCGCCCGAGCCGGAGCCCGAGCTACAGTAGGCATATGGATTCAGCGGCCATGTCCAGCAACGCCCACCACCGTGACCAACCGCGCAGGTATGACCCAGCGCGTGATGGAGCTCTTAACTTGGTTGACCAGGATAGGATCCGCCAAGAGGCCGAGCGGGCGGTTCAACATGCAGCTGAGCAGGCGGCTCACCAAGCTTTTCTGGTTTATCCGACGACCTCTGTTAAAGCAAGCGCAGCGACAAGGACAGGAGGGGTGTTGGAAATATGCCCTAGAGGCAATAATAAATTAGTTATTATTATACTTCCTTGTTCATGATAATCGTTTATTATCCATGCTAGAATTGTATTGATAGGAAACTCAGATACATGTGTGGATACATAGACAACACCATGTCCCTAGTAAGCCTCTAGTTGACTAGCTCGTTGATCAATAGATGGTTACGGTTTCCTGACCATGGACATTGGATGTCGTTGATAACGGGATCACATCATTAGGAGAATCATGTGATGGACAAGACCCAATCCTAAGCCTAGCACAAGATCATGTAGTTCGTATGCTAAAGCTTTTCTAATGTCAAGTATCATTTCCTTAGACCATGAGATTGTGCAACTCCCGGATACCGTAGGAATACTTTGGGTGTGCCAAACGTCACAACGTAACTGGGTGACTATAAAGGTGCACTACGGGTATCTCCGAAAGTGTCTGTTGGTTTGGCACGAATCGAGACTGGGATTTGTCACTCCGTGTGACGGAGAGGTATCTCTGGGCCCACTCGGTAGGACATCATCATAATGTGCACAATGTGATCAAGGAGTTGATCACGGGATGATGTGTTACGGAACGAGTAAAGAGACTTTCCGGTAACGAGATTGAACAAGGTATCGGGATACCGACGATCGAATCTCGGGCAAGTATTGTACCGATAGACAAAGGGAATTGTATACGGGATTGATTAAGTCCTTGACATCGTGGTTCATCCGATGAGATCATCGTGGAACATGTGGGAGCCAACATGGGTATCCAGATCCCGCTGTTGGTTATTGGCCGGAGAGTCGTCTCGGTCATGTCTACGTGTCTCCCGAACCCGTAGGGTCTACACACTTAAGGTTCAGTGACGCTAGGGTTATAGAGATATAAGTATGCGGTAACCCAAAAGTTGTTCGGAGTCCCGGATGAGATCCCGGACGTCACGAGGAGTTCTGGAATGGTCCGGAGGTAAAGAATTATATATAGGAAGTGTTATTTCGGCTATCGGGACAAGTTTTGGGGTCACCGGTATTGTACCGGGACCACCGGAAGGGTCCTGGGGGTCCACCGGGTGGGGCCACCTACCCCGGGGGGCCACATGGGCTGTAGGGGTGTGCGCCTTGGCCTGTATGGGCCAAGAGGCCCATGCGCCAAGAGATGAGGGAAAGGAAGAGTCCTAAAGGGGAAGGCACCTCCTAGGTGCCTTGGGGAGGTGGGACTCCTCCCTGGCCGCACCCTTCCTTGGAGGAAGGGCCAAGGCTGCGCCCCCCCCCTCTCCATTGGCCCTATATATAGTGGGGGGAAGGGAGGGAAACCATACCTAAGCCCTGGCGCCTCCCTCTCCCTCCCATGACACATCTCCCTCCTCCCGCAGCGCTTGGCGAAGCCCTGTTGGAATCCCGCTACTTCCACCACCACGCCGTCGTGCTGCTGGATCTCCATCAACCTCTCCTCCCCCCTTGCTGGATCAAGAAGGAGGAGACGTCGCTGCTCCATACGTGTGTTGAACGCGGAGGTGCCGTCCGTTCGGCGCTAGGATCATCGGTGATTTGGATCACGACGAGTACGACTCCATCAACCCCGTTCTCTTGAACGCTTCCGCGCGCGATCTACAAGGGTATGTAGATCCACTCCTCCCTTGTTGCTAGATGACTCCATATATTGATCTTGGTGACACGTAGGAAAATTTTGAATTATTGCTACGTTCCCCAACAGTGGCATCATGAGCTAGGTCTATGCGTAGTTTCTATGCACGAGTAGAACACAAAGTAGTTGTGGGCGTTGATTTTGTTCAATATGCTTACCGTTACTAGTACAATCTTGATTCGGTGGCATTGTGGGATGAAGCGGCCCGGACCGACCTTACACGTACTCTTACGTGAGACTGGTTCCACCGACTGACATGCACTAGTTGCATAAGGTGGCTAGCGGGTGTCTGTGTCTCCCACTTTAGTCGGATCGGATTCGATGAAAAGGGTCCTTATGAAGGGTAAATAGCAATTGGCATATCACATTGTGGTTTTTGCGTAGGTAAGAAACGTTCTTGCTAGAAACCCATAGCAGCCACGTAAAACATGCAAACAACAATTAGAGAACGTCTAACTTGTTTTTGCAGGGTATGCTATGTGATGTGATATGGCCAAAGGATGTGATGAATGATATATGTGATGTATGATATGATCATGTTCTTGTAATAGGAATCACGACTTGCATGTCGATGAGTATGACAACAGGCAGGAGCCATAGGAGTTGTCTTAATTTATTTATGACCTGCGTGTCAACATAAACGTCATGTAATTACTTTACTTTATTGCTAACCGTTAGCTGTAGAAGTAGAAGTAATAGTTGGAGAGACAACTTCATGAAGACACGATGATGGAGATCATGATGATGGAGATCATGGTGTCATGCCGGTGACGATGATGATCATGGAGCCCCGAAGATGGAGATCAAAAGGAGCAATATGATATTGGCCATATCATGTCACTGTTTGATTGCATGTGATGTTTATCATGTTTATACATCTTATTTGCTTAGAACGACGGTAGTAAATAAGATGGTCCCTCACTAAAATTTCAAGAAGGTGTTCCCCCTAACTGTGCACCGTTGTGAAAGTTCGTCGTTTCGAAGCACCACGTGATGATCGGGTGTATAGATTCTTACGTTCGAATACAACGGGTGTTGACGAGTCTATCATGTACAGACATGGCCTCGGAACACATGCGAAACACTTAGGTTAACTTGACGAGCCTAGCATGTACAGACATGGCCTCGGAACACAAGAGACCGAAAGGTCGAGCATGAGTCGTATGGTAGATACGATCAACATGAAGATGTTCACTGATGTTGACTAGTCCGTCTCACGTGATGATCGGACACGGCCTAGTTGACTCGGATCATGTAATCACTTAGATGACTAGAGGGATGTTTATCTAAGTGGGAGTTCATAAGATGAACTTAATTATCCTGAACATAGTCAAAAGGTCTTTGCAAATTATGTCATAGCTCGCGCTTTAGTTCCACTGTTTAGATATGTTGATAGAGAAAATTTAGTTGAAAGTTGGTAGTAGAAATTATGCGGACTAGGTCCGTAAACTGAGGATTGTCCTCATTGCTTCATAGAAGGCTTATGTCCTTAATGCACCGCTCAGTGTGCTGAACCTCGAACGTTGTTTGTGGATGTTGCGAACATCTGACATACACATTTTGATAACTACGTGATAGTTCAGTTAAACGGTTTAGAGTTGAGGCACCGAAGACATTTTGAAACGTCGCGAAACATATGAGATGTTTCGAGGGCTGAAATCGGGATTTCAGGCTCGTACCCACGTCAAGAGGTATAAGACCTCCGACGATTTTCTTAGCCTGCAAACTAAGGGAGAAAAGCTCAATTGTTGAGCTTGTGCTCAGATTGTCTGAGTACAACAATCGCTTCAATCGAGTGGGAGTTGATCTTCCAGATGAAATAGTGATGGTTCTCCAAAGTCATTACCACCAAGCTGCTTGAGCTTCGTGATGAACTATAATATATCAGGGACATATATGATGATCCTTGAGATATTCGCGATGTTTGACACCACAAAAGTAGAGATCAAGAAGGAGCATCAATTGTTGATGGTTTGTGAAACCACTAGTTTCAAGAAGGGCAAGGGCAAAAAAAAGGGATGCTTCATGAAATGGCAAATCAGCTGCTGCTCTAGTGAAGAAACCCAAGGTTGAACCCAAACCCGAGACTAAGTGCTTCTGTAATAAGGGGAACAGCCACTGGAGCAGAATTACCCTAGATACTTGGTAGATGAGAAGGCTGTCGATAGAAGTATATTGGATATACATTATGTTAATGTGTACTTTACTAGTACTCCTAGTAGCACCAGGGTATTAGATACCGGTTCGGTTACTAAGTGTTAGTAACTCGAAACAAAAGCTACGGAATAAACGAAGACTAGCTAAAGGTGAGATGACGATATGTGTTGGAAGTATTTCCAAGGTTGATCAAATATCGTACGCTCCCTCTACCATCGAGATTGGTGTTTGCGTTGAGCATAGACATGATTGGATTATGTCTATCGCAATACGGTTATTCATTTAAGGAGAATAATGGTTACTCTGTTTATTTGAATAATACCTTCAATGGTCTTACACCTAAAACGAATGGTTTATTGAATCTCGATCGTAGTGATACACATGTTCATGCCAAAAGATAGTAATGATAGTACCACCTACTTGTGGCACTGCCATGTAAGTCATATCGGTATAAAACACATGAAGAAGCTCCATGTTGATGGATCTTTGGGCTCACTCGTTTTTGAAAAGTTTGAGACATGCGAACCATGTCTATTGGTGTATATGCATGAAGAAACTCCATGCAAATGGACCGTTTTGACTCACTTGATTTTGAATCACTTGGGACATGCATATCATACCACATGGGCAAGATGACTGAAAGCCTCATTTTCAGTAAAATGGAACTAGAAAACAACTTGTTGGAAGTAATACATTTTGATGTGTGCAGTCCAATGAGTGCTGAGGCATGTAGTGGATATCGTTATGTTCTTACTTCACAGATGATTTGAGTAGATGTTGAGTATATTTACTTGATGAATCACGAGTCTGAATTATTGAAAGGTTCAAGTAATTTCAGGGTGAAGTTGAAAGATCGTCGTGACAAGAGGATAAAATATCTATGATATGATCATAGAGATGAATATCTGAATTACGAGTTTGGCACAGAATTAAGACATTGTGGAAATTGTTTCACAACTAATACATCCTGGAACACCATAGTGTGATGGTGTGTCCAAATATCATAACTGCACCCTATTGGATATGATGCATACCATGATGTCTCTTATCGAATTACCACGATAGTTTATGGGTTAGGCATTAAAGACAACCACATTCACTTTAAATAGGGCACCACACAATTCCGTTGAGACGACACCGTATGAACTATGGTTTAGAGAAACCTAAGCTGTCGTTTCTTAAAAAGTTTGGGGCTGTGACGCTTATGTGAAAAGTTTCAGGCTGATAAGCTCAAAACCCAAAGCGGATAAATGCATCTTCATAGAATACCCAAAACAGTTGGGTATACCTCCTATTTCATATCTGGAAGCAAAAGTGATTGTTTCTGGAAACAGGTCCTTTCTCGAGGAAAAGTTTCTCTCGAAAGAATTGAGTGGGAGGATGGTGGAGACTTGATGAGGTTATTGAACCATCTCTTCAACTGGCGTGTGGTAGGGCACAGGGAGTTGTTCCTGTGGCACCTACACCAATTGAAGTGGAAGCATATGATAGTGATCATGAAACTTCAGATCAAGTCACTATCAAATCTCGTGGGATGACAAGGATGCGTACTACTTCAGAGTGGTACGTAATCCTGTCTTGGAAGTCATGTTGCTAGATAACAATGAACCTACGAACTATGGAGAAGCGATGGTGGACCTGGATTCCAAAATGGCTCAAGGCCATATAATCCGAGAGAGGATCCATATATGAAAACAAAGTGTAGACTTTGGGAGAACTACTTGACAGGTGTAAGGCTGTTAGGTACATATGGATTTTAAAAGGAAGACGGACAATGATGGTAAATGTCACCATTAAGAAAGCTCGACTTGTCGTTAAGATGTTTACCGGCAACTTCAAGGAGTTGACTGCGATGAGACTTTCTCACTCATAGCGATGCTAAGAGTCTGTTGGAATTATATTAGCGATTACTGCATTATTTATGAAATCTTGCAGATAGGATGTCAAAACATTGTTTCCTCGACGATTTTCTTGAGGAAAGGTTGTATGTGATACAACCGGAAGGTTTTGTCAATCCTGAAAGATGCTAATAAGTATGCAAAGCTCCAGCAATCCTTCTGAGGACTGGAGTAAGCATCTCGGAGTTGGAATGTACGCTTTGATGAGATGATCAAAGATTTTGGGTTTATACAAAGTTTATGAGAAACTTGTATTTCCAAAGAAGTGAGTGGGAGCACTATAGAATTTCTGATAAATATATGTTGTTGACATATTGTTGATCAGAAATAACGTAGAATTTTTGGAAAGCATATAGGGTTATTTGGAAAGTGTTTTTCAATGGAAAGCCTGGTTCAAGCTACTTGAACATTGAGCATCAAGAACTATAAGGATAGATCAAAACGCTTAATGGCACTTTCAAATGAGCACATACATTGACATGATCTTGAAGGTGTTCAAGATGGATCAGTCAAAGAAGGAGTTCTTGCCTGAGTTGTAAGGTATGAAGTTAAGACTTAAAGCTCGACCACGGCAGAATAGAGAGAAAGGACGAAGGTCGTCCCCTATGCTTAAGACATAGGCTCTACAGTATGCTATGTTGTGTACCGCACCTGAAATGTGCCTTGCCATGAGTCAGTCAAGGGGTACAAGAGTGATCCAAGAATGGATCACAGGACAGCGGTCAAAGTTATCCTTAGTAACTAGTGGACTAAGGAATTTTCTCGATTATGGAGGTGATAAAAGAGTTCGTCGTAAAGGGTAACGCCGATGCAAACTTTGACACTAATCCAGATTATTCTGAGTAGTAAACTGGATTCGTATAGTAGAACAGTTATTTGGAATAGCTCCAAATAGAACGTGGTAGCTGCATCTGGAAGATGACATAAGAAATTTGCGAAGTACATACGGATCTGAAAGATCCAGACCCGTTGACTATAACATCTCTCACAAGCATAACATGATCAAACCCAGAACTCATCGAGTGTTAATCACATGGTAATGTGAACTAGATTATTGACTCTAGTAAACTCTTTGGGTGTTAGTCACATGGGGATGTGACCTTGACTGTTAATCACATATCGATGTGAACTGGATTATTGACTCTAGTGCAAGTGGGAGACTGTTGGAAATATGCCCTAGAGGCAATAATAAATTAGTTATTATTATATTTCCTTGTACATGATAATCGTTTATTATCCATGCTAGAATTGTATTGATAGGAAACTCAGATACATGTGTGGATACATAGACAACACCATGTCCCTAGTAAGCCTCTAGTTGACTAGCTCGTTGATCAATAGATGGTTACGGTTTCCTGACCATGGACATTGGATGTCGTTGATAACGGGATCACATCATTAGGAGAATCATGTGATGGACAAGACCCAATCCTAAGCCTAGCACAAGATCATGTAGTTCGTATGCTAAAGCTTTTCTAATGTCAAGTATCATTTCCTTAGACCATGAGATTGTGCAACTCCCGGATACCGTAGGAATACTTTGGGTGTGCCAAACGTCACAACGTAACTGGGTGACTATAAAGGTGCACTACGGGTATCTCCGAAAGTGTCTGTTGGGTTGGCACGAATCGAGACTGGGATTTGTCACTCCGTGTGACGGAAAGGTATCTCTGGGCCCACTCGGTAGGACATCATCATAATGTGCACAATGTGATCAAGGAGTTGATCACGGGATGATGTGTTACGGAACGAGTAAAGAGACTTGCCGGTAACGAGATTGAACAAGGTATCGGGATACCGACGATCGAATCTCGGGCAAGTATTGTACCGATAGACAAAGGGAATTGTATACGGGATTGATTAAGTCCTTGACATCGGGGTTCATCCGATGAGATCATCGTGGAACATGTGGGAGCCAACATGGGTATCCAGATCCCGCTATTGGTTATTGGCCGGAGAGTCATCTCGGTCATGTCTACGTGTCTCCTGAACCCGTAGGGTCTACACACTTAAGGTTCAGTGACGCTAGGGTTATAGAGATATAAGTATGCGGTAACCCGAAAGTTGTTCGGAGTCCCGGATGAGATCCCGGACGTCACGAGGAGTTCCGTAATGGTCCGGAGGTAAAGAATTATATATAGGAAGTGCTATTTCGTCTATCAGGACAAGTTTCAGGGTCACCGGTATTGTACCGGGACCACCGGAAGGGTCCTGGGGGTCCACCGGGTGGGGCCACCTACCCCGGGGGGCACATGGGCTGTAGGGGTGTGCGCCTTGGCCTGTATGGGCCAAGGGCACCAGCCTCAAGAGGCCCATGCGCCAAGAGATGAGGGAAAGGAAGAGTCCTAAAGGGGAAGGCACCTCCTAGGTGCCTCCCTGGCCGCACCCTTCCTAGGAGGAAGGGCCAAGGCTGCGCCCCCCCCCCCCCCCCGCCCCTCTCCCTTGGCCCTATATATAGTGGGGGGAAGGGAGGGCAACCATACCTAAGCCCTGGCGCCTCCCTCTCCCTCCCATGACACATCTCCCTCCTCCCGCAGCGCTTGGCGAAGCCCTGTTGGAATCCCGCTACTTCCACCATCACGCCGTCGTGCTGTTGGATCTCCATCAACCTCTCCTCCCCCCTTGCTGGATCAAGAAGGAGGATATGTCGCTGCTCCGTACGTGTGTTGAACGCGGAGGTGCCGTCCATTCGGCGCTAGGATCATCGGTGATTTGGATCACGACGAGTACGACTCCATCAACCCCGTTCTCTTGAACGCTTCCGCGCGTGATCTACAAGGGTATGTAGATCCACTCCTCCCTTGTTGCTAGATGACTCCATAGATTGATCTTGGTGACACGTAGGAAAATTTTGAATTATTGCTATGTTCCCCAACAAGGGGTCCCTTGCTTGGTGCCGGCTCTACGTAATGAGCGTTTACCAAAGGATTTCAAGGGGCCTCGGAAGGTGCCTAATTACACAGCTGACTTATAACCCGGAGCGTGGATCAAAAGTTATGAGATGGCCATGGAATTGCTGGAGGCCAGTGACGCAACGATGGCCAAGTACTTTACCATGATGTTGGATGGAACAGCTCGCACTTGGTTGAAGGGGTTGCCACCCAACTCCATCGGCTCATGGGCTGAGTTAAAGGCCCGGTTTCTTTAGAACTTCAAAGATACATGCAAGCAACCCATGTCGATTGTGGACTTGACTAATTGCAAGCAAGAGGAAGGCGAGTCCACGACCCATTGGGTGTGCCGGGTGAAGGAAATAATAGATTCATTTGATAAGATGGATGCCCGCTCCGCGGTTTTTAATGTTGGAGAAAAATTGCCGTTTTGAACCTCTGAAACAGAAGCTGGGGCGGCTCAAGTGTGATTGCAATGACATGGGCCAGCTGATGGTGGCTCTGGTCAAATACGCCGACTCGGATAGTACCAAAGATCCCGCGTCTGACGAAGAGAAGACAGAGAAGGGAAAGAAGAACGGCAACGACAAAGGTCACCAGCATAACCCAGCAAGTCAAGGAGGTAATAATAAATGTAAGGCTGACGGTAGTCTGGAGTTTGTGGCTAACACCAACGCACAGGGCAACAATCAACGGCGTAAGGGGAGGCCACCTCCTCGGTCAGGCAGGTCGAGTCCCACCCTCGAGCAGTTGCTGAATGAACCCTGTCCAAGACACGGCACCCGGGAGAAGCTAGCCACCCATCTATGGAAAGACTGTACGATCATGAAGGCTTTCAAGAATTCCAACATGTTTGATGGTGATCATGGACCTGGCAGCGACTCAGGCAGTGGCAGTTTTCATGGCCCTCAAGGCAATCAAGGCAGCTATAATCAGCAATCTGGCCAAGGTAGTCAGCAGCAGCAATCCGGGTATCAGAGTAACCCAAAGCAGCTAAACAGTGGGCAGTATCACGTATTCACCACCAGTTTATGCAAAAGAGACCAGAAACTTCAAGGATAGTAGCCTGAGAATGAATTCCCCTCACACAAGCAGCAAAATCATCTTGATCAAATGGGGTCCCATCTTCCTTAAGGCTGGGATACCCCTTGGCTACATCTGCCAGGTCGAGTTCCAGCACCCAGGCTTTGGAGCGGCTTAGCGCGGTTAGGGCTCCGGCTCTTGCACAAGAACGCTTGACCTCTTGGGAATCTGGCGGGTAAGATAGACAATTTCTTCAAGACGTCACTCAAGAGGTTTGGTCCTTGGTTGGCTAGGGAAATAATGGCAAGCGCCCGTTGAGCTCCAGAGTACAGCTGCTCCACCAGGTTGTAAACCGCCTTGAGTTTTATCAAGTTGTTTTGGCTCAGATTGCTGCTCTGGGGACCTATGAGTATTTTAAGAGGTTAAGTAGGCGGTTTATATATATAGCAAAAATAAAGTTTCAGTAAGTAATGCAATGACTCACCGAAGATTGCAGAGACCATCTGAGACACACGGTTTTTTAAACCGATGAGCTCGGTGGTAACCTCCTTGAGAGCCGCCTCGGCTGTCTCGGCACGCTGTACTAGCAAGTTTTTCTCATTAGCCCAAGATTTTTTTTCTCCACATCGAAACCGGTCTTCAGTTTCTCTGCTTCAGATAGGCTCAATTGGAGTTTGGAGTTGGCATTCTTCGTTTCAACCTCTTGAGCCACCAACCGGGTCTTTGCATCAGTCAGTTGGGACCAAATTCATTGATGGCGGTCTACAAGACATGCACAGGTGTGTCAAAAATTTATTCCAATAAAGGTCATAATTATTAAAAGTCCCAAGTACTTTGCAATGCAACACCACTCGGCACTTGGGGGCTAATGTCTGCCAAAGCAATTTTTTAACTACAAAAATGACTCTTCTATGATTAAAGTCCCAAGTGTGTTACAAGTAACAACGCTTGGCACTTGGGGGCTAATGCATGATATTAAGAAAGTATTTTCCTCTTGAGCCGGATAACACCATTTGTTTGGCCTAATTCAAGTCAGTTATGAAGTCAAATACCGGCTCATTCATGATGAATTAAACCGGCCCTTGGGGACTACATGTGACATTTATGCTAATCCACTGGATTTAGGGGAAATCTAAGACAAAGCATCAACCTATATCATAAAGTCTACAGATCATTCAGGTTCATCATAATCCGAAGACTTGGGGGCTGGCAGAGTATATGTAAACTAATGGAAGCCGGGGAGCGTACCTCATATTTCAGTTGCAGCTGTTTGACCATTTCGATTTCAGAGTCACGGCTGGAATGCACATGACTGAGGTATCCAGATAGCACGTCACTAATGCTTAGGTGAGAATAGTGAGAAATGTCAAACCGTACCTTCTGCCTTTCCAAAGCTTCTTGCTTGGCAGAGTGCCTGGCCAGTACAGTTGGGTTGCCCGGCTCAATGAATCTGCTACCAGTAATTAGAACGTCATTGTGAGAAGGCGATGGCGGGTTAGCTGAGCTGGACGGCCCAACGGTGGATGGATTGAGAATGGTTTCATCAGCTGACGGCTCAGGAAGGTCTGATTGAATGTTGACAGCAGGGTCTTCTGGTGCTTCGGATTGTTCAGGAGCAGTTGGTATTGCCGGTTCAGGAGCAGGGTCTTTAGGGTCTTCTGCCGGCTAAGCCACCCTGGTTTTTTTGGGCTCTGCTTGACCGCTAAGAAGAATTTCATGAGTCAGTATAATGATACAGACCTAAAGATGCAGAAGAAAGATAATTTTCTTTACCCGGGGCAGTCTTGAAAGCCAGAAATTGAGTTTGTGAAGAATCACCGGACGAACGAGAAACCTCCTGCAATAGTAAAATCACAGTTAAGAGAGCAAGGAAATGGATTCATTGATAAAAGCAAGAGACAAAGGTGAAAGAAACCTCATTCTGGCGTTTTCCGAGGAGCTTTTTGTAAGCCGGAGGGTAGTTCATTATCATCACTGGTCCGGGCCTGATGGCGGCTCTCATGTTGCTTCTTTTTCAAAAGAAAATGAGGATCCAAATAAGCCAAAGGGTGTGAAAACCTTACTTTCCGGGTTACCAGTCGAGGTTTCTGTCTTGGCAAAGGTTCTAAGTCGGTGGAAATAGTTACCTCTTCTTCCACTGCCTGGCTGGCCTCTGTGTCGTCCTGGCAATAGTCAGTGTCAATAAGGTTATTAAAAAATAGGCCAAGAGAGTCAAGGGCTACCTCCGACTCAAAAACATCATCCAGCTTGAACATATCAAAAGCAGTTCTTTTCTTCTTGGACTTTCGGGTTGTCTTCTTGGCAGCTATGGTGGTGGCTCTAGCCTTCTTGGCCGCTTCATGATCGTATTTTGCCTTCCAAAAGTCAGATTTGGCATGTAGGAAAATAACAGGTTAAAAGTCATGCAAGTACTTAACTAATGAAGGAAAAAAGGGGACAAGGGGATTTACCTCTGGGGCCGGATTAAGTTTGCAGAAAGGATTCAATCCAAATTTACTGTAGTCCTCGTATTTACTGTTGACGAGGGTGGTTGACATTTCAACAATGGCTTCTTCAGTCAATTGCTGAGAGCTATGACGCGGAGGGTCATCTGGTCCTTTGTCATAGGTATACATCAAGGCAGAGCGGCGGCTCAGAGGGATGACCCGCCATGCGATCCAACAACGGATTAGATCAACTCCAGTTAGGCTGTTTCCCAATAAGGCTTGAATCCTTTTGATGGATGGGACAAGCTTCTTGCGTTCAGCGGCAGTAAGCTTGTCAGGGAGCACAAACTTAGAGTCAAGACGCTCCGCACGATAACCCAACATTGGTTTTTTGTCAGCTGGCGATGTGTCTCTGCAATAAAACCAAGTTTGGTTCCAATCCTTGGGATGGCTTGGTAAGACTACTAAGGGAAAGACAGCACCCTGTCAGCGCTGAATCGAGATTCCACCAAGTTCTAAGATGAGGCCGTTGGTGCATTCATTCTGGCGGTTCAAATAGAAATACTCTCTAAACAGTTCAACAGTAGGTTCTTCTTGAAGATAAACCTCGCAGAGAACTTAGAAATTGCAAAAGTTGGATATGGAGTTGCGTCCAAGATCTTGTGGATGAAGCTTGAAAAAGTGCAGAACATCTCTGAAGAACTTTGAACCGGGTGGTGAAAAACCCCGGTTCATGTGATCAGTAAAGATGATGACTTCACCGTCTTTGGGCTGAGGTCGTTCTTCGGCCGGGTCAGGAGCACGATAGGACATAATATTTTTCTCCCGCAAGTATCCGATGGTGATAAAGTCTTTCAAAGTGTCATCAGTGACTGTGGAAGGGACCCAGTTGCAGTATGTTGGCGCTTTTGACGGCATAATGAAAAAGGACAAGCTGAAAAGAAAGTAATTTGCCGGTTCAAGTTAATTGGTGGAATTATAAGTTAAAAGATTATAGTACAGATGAGTAATGGCGGCTTAAGTAAGGGCTAATGATATATGAAGGAAAAATGAGCCTGCATGATAAGCCGCCATGACTAAAGATATTCAAAGGTGGCCTAAGATAGAATTGACTAAGTACTGAGATAAACAAGTTTCATAGGCTGCTGCTACTATTTTGGATCAAGATTGTTCAAAAAAGGAAATTAAATCTAGACCTAAAAACTAGTGCAGAGGAGTTCATCAGTTCTAAGGAGGCCTTTGTACAAGAAAAAGGGATCTGCTAGCATCTGAAATGGACGCAAAAGAACTACCGCATGAGTTCTATACTTCTTTTGGATCAAAGGAGGATGCGGTGGAGAAACTACAAAGAATCCACGATGAACAGCGAAGAACACAGAAAGAACTCGCAAACCCTAATGCAGATCTAAGGTATGAGAAAGCAACGACTTACGGATGCAGATTACTGCGGAGGTTCGCCGCCGTTTTCTCTGGACAAACTCAGGTTGATGCAGCGGCCGAGGTTGAGGACGACGGTGAGCGCTGCGGCGGCGGCGGAGTTCGAGTGTTGGAAGTTGCGAGAGGAAGAAGATAATGGAAAAGGGAGAGAATGAGAAGAAGACCGGTCGCGGCTATTTATAAGGAAAGACTGATAAGTGAGCGCGGAAAACAAGGAGGCCGAAGCATGGTTATCCAGCTACCCAGGTGCCTCGATTTTTGGAAAGGCATTAAAGATAAAGATCCGTTAAGGATGACGTGGCGGTGGGTTTTCAAAAAATCCGAAGATGACGTCATGGCGGATTACAAGGCTTTCGCAGCAGTGATAGATGGATTTTTTCTAAGTGTCGGAGATTGACAAGACAAAGTTCAAATCAACCTAGGGCCTAATGTTGGGGATATGACTATTAGGCATGACCCGCCCAGGAGGGGTCGGGTCAATCACAATGGCAGGTTACTTAAAATAAGCCCGAAGAGAATACGAAGTGACGGATTATAATAAGGATTGTAGTAGGCCCAAGCCCAGAGGCGGCTTAAGGCCCGTGAGTGTAAACTGTCATGTATGAATAAGACTTGTAGAGTAAGGCATGTAAAAGACGTCACCGAGCCGGACACGTTGTATGAGCCGGCCGAGACTTTGTAGGCCGCAGGGCGTCAACCCGTGTATATAAGGGGACGACCCGGCGGCGGCTTAGGGCAAGGAACATCAAATCGAGAGCCAGGCTTAGCGTATTCGCTCCCTGGTCATCGAAACCTAGCAATACCACATCAATTGGACTAGGCTTTACCTTCACCGTAAGGGGCCGAACCAGTATAAACCTCTCGTGTCCTTTGTCCCAATTAACCCCTTTAAGCTTCCTAGTTACGATGGCTCCACGACTAAGTCCTTTCACTAGGACATCTGCCGTGACAATTCCACGACAGAACCTATTATGTTTTCATGAATATATGTGAGTTCTTGATCCTATTTTGCAAGTCAATAGTCACCTACTATGTGTTATGATCCGGTAACCCCGAAGTGACAATAATCGGGACCACTCCCGGTGATGACTATAGTTTAAGGAGTTCATGTATTCACTAAGTGTTAATGCTTTGGTCCGGTACTCTATTAAAAAGAGGCAATAATATCCCTTAATTTCCAACAGGACCCTGCTGCCACAGGAGGGTAGGACAAAAGATGTCATGCAAGTTCTTTTCCATAAGCACGTATGACTATATTCGGAATACATGTCTACATTACATTGATGAACTGGAGCTAGTTCTGTGTCACCCTATGTTATAACTATTGCATGAGGAATCGCATCCGACATAATTATCCATCACTGATCCAATGCCTACGAGCTTTTCACATACTTTGATTAGTTACTTTTCCATTGTCACTGTTACAATCACTACAAAACCAATATTGTTACTTTTGCCACCGTTACCGTCACTTTCATATTACTTTGCTACTAAATACTTTGTTGCAGATATTAAGTCTTTCAGGTGCGGTTGAATTAACAACTCAACTATTAATACTTGAGAATATTCTTTGACTCCCATTGTGTTGAATCAATAAATTTGGGTTGAATATTCTATCCTCAAAAACTATTGCGATCCCCTATACTTGTGGGTTATCACAGTGCAATTTTGACGGAGACGCGGAGCAGCGGCAGACCAGCTTTGCGAAATAGAGTAGCGGGAGTCGGTTGAAATTGCATGAAATGCCCTTCCGAAGTGAACCTTGTGTACCGTTTCGATCACTTCAAGATGGCCCTCGACACATGGAAGGAAGGAGTTGACTGAAATTACATTCCACTACCGTTCCGGAGTGAGCCTCACGTACCATTTCGGTCGCTCGAACCTGCTTCCTCCACTGAACTGGGCCAATATGACCTGGCCCAAACAACGGTCGAACTGGCCTTAGCCTGATTTCCTGGGCTACCAGTCCATGCGTATGTGAGGAACTGAGCACGTACAGCTGAACGAGTCGCTGCTCCACCGAGAAGCTAGAAGCCAGGTAGAAGCGGGGAAGCCAGCTATTTCAGGAAGCGGAGATCCGAACAGGGCCTAAGTAGAAAAATTATAAAAAATGATCATAAATTAGGTAGACAAATGTGATAATTGGAAGAAGAAAAAAATACATGAACAAAGCAATGGAAACACAAAATATTTTTCAAATACATATTGATTGTATGTTCCCCACCTAGTCACTAGAACCATTTGACTTGGAACCAGTCCCCAAAAACAAGCGGTGCCAAAGACAATGAACCGAAATAAAAACATGAATCTAGGACCATATTCACACTAGGACTATCTAGTGAGTTGCCCATATAATTAGGAAATTTCTACCAAGATACTTCTTAGAACTGTATGCTCTAGAACGTTGTACAAGGACGCTTCTTAATTGTATGATCTAGAACATTGTACCAAGATACTTAAGAATACCGCGATGAAGACATACGCGTCTAAACACACTATACATATCTAAGTGCTAAACATTAACATACAACATACAGAATAATGTGAGCTTATCTTTTATAATTTGCAATGTATTATTGTTTGACAAAGGTTATCTCAAATGTCATGCACTAAAAACTAACATAAATTCTCTTTCTTACATCATAGTTTCTTTGTCTAACTAAATGATCCCTCTGTAAACTAATATAAGACTCTAAATGGTCTTATATTAGTTTACAGAGGGAGTATTATCTAAAAGTCTCAAATTAGAATCACAACAAACAATAATGACTTTCTATCTTACTTAACCTTTTAAACCAAGTGCGGCGAACTCAATCCGCAATCTGAACTCACGTTAAATGTTAATGTGGTGAAGAGTTCTAAAAAATGAATTACCTTGCGAGGACAAGATTGGAGAAATGTGGTTTTAGTGTTTTACAACTTAAAAGCTTTAGTTTGACTGGACAATGTAGAAAAGATGTGGTTTTAGTTTTTTACAACTTAAAAGCATTAATAACCAAAAATTGCAGATCAAACCTGCATCGAATCCAGCTGATAATAGAACAATATAAAAATTGCAAAGCTTAGCAATTACATAATCTACACAATTATATAATTAATATCACCTATGTCTTTTTTTATCTAAACATGTACAAATAAGTAACCCCTACAACTATGTTGAGCGTATATATAAGCGATGCATTTATAATATATATTTTATTATCTTAGTTGTCAAGGAGGGTCTCAAGACACAATTGGTGTTACCCTAGGGAGAGAACCATTAGTTGACGCAACCCCCCAGCACACAGGGCCCATTGTAGTCCTAGTGTTCCTACTGTTAGTGTCGTCTTGGCACATTACCTTGCCTATTTTTCACCACCGATGGCCCTTCCCGGCAACGTCAATCCGCACCACCTTGATACCCTAAAGTTTTGTTCCACTCCATCCCACCCTCATAGACATACCTCAGAGTCTTGGATCAGGACGATTCCATTAAGGCCACCATGCCATGACGATCCCCTCGTGTTAGCTTCTCTTGTGCATCCTCGATGTAGCAATGAAGAATCAACTATAATTGGAGGGCATGATAGACAAACGCATAAAAAACCCGCTTGACTAACGAACTCGTCATTGTCTGGACTGGCTACAATAACAAAATGTTGTCAGAAATGATGGGGCCAAGAGCATCTTCAATAGATTACATAAACTCATTTGCTATACCGAAAAACAGAAAATATTCCCAAAAATGTGCTCCAACAGATAATCTAAACGGTTTACTATCCCAAAAAAAATTAGGTAAAGCATTAAATTTATGTCTTCTCTCCAAATAACAAATGAACTAGTGAACTGGTAAAAGTCTAGAAGGTGTAGGGGAGGAAGCGGCATGGACGGGGAAATTTCCATGCCGCCAAATCATTTGTCGTCACCACCCAGTCCAACCACCATCCAACACCCATGCCCTAACATCAGCTCCCTAGCCCCCCACCCCCCCACCCCACCCCCACACACACACTGCCTCACTCCACCTTCTTCATCCTCGTGCCACCCCTAAAACTACCCCATTCATCTCTTCCATTGCAGTCGGCCAGTGCACCCACATCCTCCAATTTTCTTCCCAGCACCTCATGTTGTGTCATCGTGTACATGTCGTGCACCTCCCATCTCACGCCATGTGCCGCTGTGCCCTGGAAGTCATTGACGAGTGGGTTCCATACAGTAGTGTGTACGGAAAGTTCATAGGTAATGAGATTTAGGTAATCTACTTGAGGAGATGCAAAAAAGGATTCTCCACTTTTTCTCTCTGCTATACCCGAACAATTTTAGAGAAGATAATTTAACAATTCTGTTGGACTTGCTTGATACCCACAAGTATGAATAAAACCTGAAAATTAAAACATTTCACCAACAAAACATGAAGCATCAACTACTAAACAACAATTAACATTGAGAGGTGATTGTAGAGATTAATCTACATCAATTGCACATGGATGCAGTCGGAGATGGAGATGAGGGTTGGTGTTGTAGATGGAATTGGTGTAGATGAAGTTGATGAAGAAGCTCCAATGATATGCCTTGGTTTTGTGAGAATTCCCGGCCCCAGACGTCCGAGAAAAATACTTGGGTTCTTTGTTTTGCCCTGATGGTGAAAGTCCATGAAAAATAAAGGTGTATTTTTAGAGTGGATGACGGTGATATGTTAAAGGAGAAGAAATGTGTCATGGAAGAGTAGAGAAAGAAGATGAACAATACATGGGGAAAGACGGTTGGAGAAAGAAGACGACAATTTGATCGTTAATTTTCGATCCAACACCTTAGACCCCTTCGTTCTAAACGGACTGATTTAATATTAAGAAAACATTTAATTGATGAATTGTTTTTTTCTCTTCTGAGGCTGGCCTGCTCAGAATATATTCTTTTCATTCAATTTTCCTAAATCTCAGTCGGTTGAGACTTGATTATGTCTCAGTCGATACTATATTTATAGGATATTACATTTAGATCTGTGTAATTTCTTTCTTTCTTTTTTATACATGTTATGTCATTTGACTGAGATTTGGTTAAGTTTCAGTCGATTGAGAATTCACACCCTTCTTTGTACTACGTAAATAGTAGTTCTGTGTTCAGTTTGGTCCTGAACTCCTGATGCGCGCTACGTTGGCTCAAGAGAGGTCCTCAAGTTATTTCGGAAAAAAAAAAAAGAGGTCCTCAAGTTTTTTGACCGAGTCCTATAATCGGCTGGTCCTATAATACTCCAGTGGACAGTGAAAACATGCATACATCCGTCTTGTTCCATGTGTGTGCAGCATTGTTCGTTTCCGATCGATGAGAGCGGCACGCAGGCAGGCGATATCATTATGAGCGTCAGGTGCTTGTCAGCACGCATGGAGCCATACATACAAAATCAAACACAGAAACCACTAAACAAAACGATCTCGTCAGAACCGAACAACGTAACGGTACTACTGTTACGTGCATCTTCTACGTGGGTCTGCTAGGACAGTACACATCCCAACGCATGCGTGCATGACCGATGGAGAAGAGAAGTGAAGGCACAACCACTCCCTCTGTCCGTCGCGAGGAGAAGTGAACGTGGACATCACGATTCAGAAACTTCACAGTGGTAAGATCCGATCGATTGCAGTACGTGCATCAGTGTATACATGCTCTGTGCCGTTTACCTCAACCCATTCTTTTATACGTATGGTTATTTACATGGGTGTGGCCTCCAAGTTCCAACGCTTGACGAGTAGTAGGAGTAGACGACTGCCATTAATGGAGTCACCGAGTCATGCACGGATGGGCATGCCGGCCGGCGCGTACGCTGACATGCATGCATGCATGACAAGGTTGACATTCTGACAAGAACCATAACGGTGCCTTGGCTCCGTTGAGTGCAAAACAAGTCAAGCCTGCCGGCCGGCGCCGCACCCGTCGTTCGACCGAGTCCACCGTCGACGCAGTGCCGGTGCCATGCATGCGAGTACGCGCGCTGATCTAGCCCACGCCGTAGCCCACATCGATCGCCATCTCGGCTCCGTGCAGCGGCGCAGGAACACGCCCATGTGCATGGACGCTGCCGGCCCTCCTGCTGTCGAGGGGAGGGTCGGTCTCGCCCTGGCCTCGCCGGAAAGCTACGGCGCGTCCGTCGCGCGCGACAGTAACGCGTGCCAGGTCCGGCCATGCATCGACCATGCATGGTGGATCCACATCCACAGTACCGGCGCGGCGCCACTGCATGCACTAAACACGCGCCCATTACGCAGCTGCGACAACGTTAACCACCAGGACGGCCCGCCTAATTCATGCACACGCAGTAGAGGACAGGTCGCACACACTGGACATTGCATGTGACGAACCTCTCCTGGCCGGCCGTGTCCCTCACCCATCGACCAGCTCTTAACTAATTTGTCAAACCAGCTAGCTCGTTAAGTGGAACATACTCCATTAAAAATCTAGTATCTCCCACCGACCATCTCGTAACGCAAACGGTCTAGCTAGGAGTAGCTCGTTAAGTGGAACATACTCCAGTAATATTAATCAATCTGTTCTATGTGTCACATGCACATAAATGTAATAGGCGTCGATCTCACATATTCTCACGGCAAAGTCACGGAGTAGTAATATATTACTAGAGGTCAAAACGGCGGTGCTATTTTACATACACCGATACACGGGCATGCATGCATGTTACTACAATCGCGGGAAACTCGAGAGGGAAACGCCAAGCTTTGGTGTGTACTGCCAGTAGGACGATCGTCTCCAGTCTTCACAAAAGGCGCAGCGATTCCGGCGACGCTGTCTCTGTCCCGTAGCATCATAGTATCGTAGTATCAGTCTACCACTTGATCAATTAGCTGTACCGCACTATTCTATTCCATCCATCAGGATCCATAAGCTAATAGCTAGGCCAAACTAGTAAATAAACCAGCAGCCGCGTACTGGTATTAGTGCTACTATAATAATCTACGTACTCAGCTCCAATATGTGGATCGATCCGTGTGCGCGCGCGCTGGATTCAGTTGTGGATGGGAGGCTTTCTGGCGGCCGGCGAGTAGTCCATCCCGGCGATGTCGATCAGGTCCGGGTACGTCCTCGCCTCCTGCTGCTCTGGCCGCCGCGGCAGCGCCCGGCGCGACCATGTCTTCTCCTCCTGGCCGCCACCGTGGCTAGTGACCTGCGCGTCGCCGTCGTTCCTCTTCGGGGCTATCTGAAAACACACGCATTAGCCATTCCGGTCAGAGCCTGAAAACCTGGGGGAAAAGAAGATGTGCGCTGCGACTGCACTGACCTGATGCTTGGCTGCTGATGCGTCGTCCGGTTCGGCGTGAGCCTGCGGCGACGGTGGCTTTTTCGCCTTTCCTGCACGCACCAAAGAGACCCCTCCCTGTTAGATTAAGGCTGCTGCCACAACTCAAGGAAGGTAAAATACTGCAAAAGCTGCACTGTTAACCTACTCGCTTTTAACTTGTATGTATACACGAAGTCTAGCTATGATTTACAGCGTCGTGTGTACTGTTGAAGGTCCGAAATGTCAGTGCGTGGCAGGCCATTAAGCGTGGTTTTAGTTATGAGTAGCATCTTCTAGTGTTTTCGTTTTTACTATCCTGACATGCATGTGACATGTGCGTGCTATAGTAGTACCGTTGCTGCTCAGAACCAGAAATGGAACTATGGGCCACGCACATATGCCAATGCATGCAAATGCATCCACAGAAAGAGAGGAACATGCTGGGAACTTGGGATCACAACAGCAGCCGGTGAAAAAAAAAGAGTAGCGGGTGAAAAGAAAACCAAACTGACGATGCAGAGAGCTAAAAACTCAGGGTTTCAGGTCGTACACAACATTAGCTACCAGTAGCACTAGTACTAATCATAGGGAATTGGAGCAGAACTGCTTAGTGCTTCTCCTTTTACATCACCCAAGCTCCAAACCAAGACGGACGCAGCACTAAGTCGACAGTTTTACTGCTGAACCAGGTAATTAGGGCTGCTAGCTGCGGCCTGCAAAGGGGGGAGGTGGTGGATATGCATCTGTGATTAGTGGTGATTAGGTTCATGGCCGCCCGGCCCGTAGTAATCTTCGTGGAACTTTGGCACGGCGGACCGCGCGTACGCACTAGCCACCACTTGGGTGTGGTCTCTATCCTTCACAACAATGGCAGTATGAGGCGTCTGCTCCATTGCTGTACCTGAGCAATTCCCATTGGACGTGCAGTGCTTGCTGGTGCCGGTCGAATCAGCGGCGCCATTGGGTTTGGGTGGCTGCCCGGCCAGTTGTTCCTGCTGGATGCACAAGAGATGCACAGAGGAAATCAGCAAAACTTTACCAAAAATTGTTCCAGTTTCAGGAAGGGAGAACTTCCTGGATCAGGAATTCAAGATCATTGATCATATACAGTACACGGCACTGACCTTGTTGCTGAGTGCTTCATGCAGGTCCTTGTCCAGCCGAATCCCTGCATTTCCAGAGAAAGGAGTTCCCAGTGAGCACTGATCCAGGATATAGGGTACCCCCAAAGAGCCACCAAATGCAAGAGCAAAATTGACAAGAGTGGGTCGCCAGCCATGCATGGAGATGGAGCATACCATGTGCTGTTGTAGCCAGAACCAGGAGGAGGAGAAGAGAAGCCAAGACCATCAATGAAGACCTCATGATCTGTATGTTGACCCAAATGAGCTGGGTTTCCTGAGGTAGTAGCAAGTGATGGCCTGGTGGGAGATGCTAGTGCTGATGCTAAATATATGGGAGGTGGAGCAGGTGAAGGAGAATGGAAGCAAAGACTAAGAAGAACTGGCCTCAGGCACTTGTATTTATAGACAGGCAGGGGCCTGAGGGTCTCCTCGCCGAGATCCACTCACTGGCCACACTGTACTGGCATGTCAAACTCCCAAATTAATTAAGGGGGAGCTTAAAAACAATTAGAAATGCTACATACCTTGGTGTTGGTGATTGTTCTTTAAGCCGCTTTTGTATCATGTGCTCTGGTTGGGCTGTCACTTTTTAAGGAAGGCTGTTCCCGAAAAACTTGGTACCTGTTTAATTTACCTCTTGTGCTTGTCCTGACATGATTCGGTTATAATTTATACAGGAATGCCCTTTTTAAGTGCTTCAAGCCTTCAAACTCCCATGCAACAACTGCTGAGACTTAGAGCATGGTTAATAATACAGCCAATGGTCGGCTATAAGGAGTTGTCGTGTCATCTAGAGTCAATCTCATAGTCGGCATGTACAATAGTAAGTTTTAAATTTATAATACTTTATTAATAGTTGGCCTTCCTTACATCCTCACAAAGCGTCTTGGATCTCGTGTTGTAGCTGGCTACTAACCAAGAACCCGTTTCTCTTCTCTCTCCTCCAACTAAGTAAAGATATAATATTATATTCCTTATAGCCTGTTTATGTCACCTTATTGGACTTGCTCTTACCAGGAGTGGCAGCATGGTCCCTACTTTCTTGCAAATTTGGTTGCATTATCATCTATTAATAATTGGACTGAGAAGCAGTCAAGGTGCTACTGCTCTAATATTCTTTGAACTTTTGGCTTTTTCTCTCCAAAAGATTGTGACTTTCTCCTACTTTTGCTCTGGATTTACTTTGTGGATTGTTCAATCGAGATTAATTGATGTTACCACAGGGGGCATGAACTTCAATACATGTCAAATTTTATGCCCAATCGGGTCAAGGCATGATGAATATGAAAACTGAAGTAGATGGATCTTGTTGATGCAGCATAAATAATGACAAAGTATTGTAAAACAAAATCAAAACAAGACAATTGCAACTATAGAAGGGTAAAAGATGTTGCTAAGCGGCATATTTTCTATAGGCGAAGCTTTGCCTATTTATGGCAACCTCCTTCCATGTTTAGGGCACTCTCAATGCATTGGCTCTTAGCATGTCATCCTACTTGGTGGAAAGAATTTAGAGACAACCACCCCAATACACTGTTTCTTAGGTGTCGTACGTAAGTGATACTACATTTAATCAATTTAGAGATCATGTTTGCATCTAAACATTGTGGCCTAATTGTGGAGAGAAGGGAAAGAGAGGAGCATAGAGAGAGAGGTGATATTGGATATGAGCATTAATTGCACTGCATACTGAAAAGAGGTAATAACCGTATCTCCACTAACATATAACTCTCTCATCCCCCTTCTTTCATTATTGTACCACGTTAGCATTTTACATATGAAATTGTCCTAAGACATGTTAGCATTTTACAAAACGCACATTCAAGGCCTCGTAAGACCCTGCTTTCCCAAAACTTCATTATTTCATGTTAAACTATCTTTAATTAGCGCGTTGGCGGCTCAATGTATCCAACAACCAATAAAGTAAGGCATTGGAATGGAAATAAAATTTGCCAAAATTTAACAGATTTTTGCTTGAATGTTGATTTCTTTTCAGCCGAACAGAAGGTGCAACTCTCAGAGAATGAAAACCTGGAGCCATCCTTTACTAATTAAAGTTGAGATTAAGAAGGATGGTTTTGATTCCTATTCTAATGGGACGTTGGCCCGGATGGTATCCCTTTTTTATTCTACCAGTTTTTTGGGAATTGATCAAAAAATCTTATAGCTATGTTTGGGGATTTCTATAATGAACATTTAGACATCTATAGGCTCAACGTTGCTATGCTTACTCTCATTCCTAAGGAGGTTGAGATTTTCACCAAAATTCTTACAAATAGACTCTCTATTATTATGTGAAGTTAATAGCTAGCAATCAATCTGCCTTCCTTAAAGGAAAGTGTATTTTAGAGAGTGTAGTCACTGCCCACGAAGTTCTCCACTATGTCCATTCTAGTAAAAAATCATGGGATAATCCTTAAGTTAAACTATGGCAAAGCTTTTGATAAAATAAGTTTTGACTTCCTAGTCGAGCTCCTTAGAATTATAGGTTTTTGTAACAAATGGCTTCCATGGATTAACCAAATAACCCATGGAGGTTTAGTTGGGGTCAAGATTAACAATGTAGAAGGAGATTTCTTTAAAACTGGGAAGGGCGTGAGGCAAGGGGGCCCCCTCTCACCTCTTTTTTAACCTAGTAGTGGATGTTCTTACCAAGATGCTCTCTAAGGCTGTTGTTCATAACTTGATTAAAGAGCTTTATCTTGGGGTTTGTCCCGAGGGTATTATTTGCTTCCAATATGCAGATGGTACCATTTTATTTATAGGTAAAAATTCCAACCATGCCCAAAACTTGAAAACTCTACTGAACTATTTTGATCAGGTTTCCTGGCATGAGAAGCAACTATAATAAAAGTAACTTATTCCCATTAATATGGATGGTGATGAACTTGAGCCTTTCATAGAGCTGTTGGGTGATGTCGCCTGAAACTGTGTCGGTATTTCCCCAAAGAGGAAGGGATGATGTAGTACGGCTACGGTAGGTATTTCCCTCGGTTATGAAATCAAGGTATAAATCCAGTAGGTGAACCAAGCAACACTACGTAAACGGTACCAGGGCACAAAGAACAAATACTTGCAACCCAACGCGTATGAGGGCCGGGGTTGTCAATCCCTCTTCGGGTAACGACACTAGAAATTGTCAAGTTGACGGGGTAAAATTGTGGTAGATTGGATAAATAGATCTCGATAAAATGCGAAATAAAATATGTAAATAAAAAGTGCAGCAAAGTATTTTGGGTTTTTGGAATAACTGATCTGAAAATAAAAGCAAATAAAAATAGATCTCAAAGGAAAATAATAGATCGGAAAGCAAATATGATAAAGAATAGACCCGGAGGTTGTAGATTTCACTAGTGGCTTCTCTCAAGAAATAGCACACGGTGGGTAAACAAATTACTGTCGGGCAATTGATAAAAAATCGAATAGTTATGACGATATCCAAGGCAATGATCAATATATAAGCATCACTTCCAAGATTAGTAGACCGACTCCTGCCTGCATCTACTACTATTACTCCACACATCGACCGCTATCCAGCATGCATCTAGTGTATTAAGTTCATGGAGCAACAGAGTAATGCAATAAGAACGATGACATGATGTAGACGAGATGTATTCATGTAGGAATAGCCCCCATCTTTTTATCCTTAATAGCAATGATACATGCATGTCTTGCTGCCCCTTCTATCATTGGGAAAACGCAAGATCGAACCCATCACAAAGCACCTCTTCCCATGGCAAAAAAATGATCTAGTTGGCCTAATTAAACCAAAGATTCGAAAAAGAAATATGAGGCTATAAATAATCATGCATATAAAAGATCAAAGAAAACTCAAATAATATTCATGGATATAGATCTGATCATAAACTCAAAGTTCATCGGATCCTAACAAACACACCGCAAAAAGAGTTACATCAAATAGATCTCCAAGAGACCATTGTATTGAGAATCAAGAGAGGGAGAGAGAGAGAGAGGAAGCCATCTAGCTACTGCCTACGGACCCATAGGTCTATGGTGAACTACTCATGCATCATCGGAGAGGCACCAATGAGGATGAAGAACCCCTCCGTGATGGTGTTTAGATTGGATCTCGTGGTTCTGAAACTTGCGGCGGTGATAACCCGTAAGTATAGGGGGTCGCAACAGTTTTCGAGGGTAGAGTATTCAACCCAAGTTTATTGATTCGACACAAGGGGAGCCAAAGAATATTTTCAAGTATTAGCAGTTGAGTTGTCAATTCAACCACACCTAAAAAACTTAATATCTGCAGCAAAGTATTTAGTAGCAAAGTAGTATGGAAGTAACGGTAATGGTGGCAAAGGTAACAGTAGCAGTTTTGTAGTGATTGTAACAGTGGCAATGGAAAAGTAAATAAGCGAAGATCAATATGTGAAAAGCTCGTAGGCAATGAATCAGTGATGGATAATTATGTCGGATGCGATTCCTCATACAACAGTTATAACATAGGGTGACATAGAACTAGCTCTAGTTCATCAATGCAATGTAGGCATGTATTCCGAATATAGTCATACGTGCTTATGGAAAAGAACTTGCATGACATCTTTTGTCCTACCCTCCTGTGGCAGCGGGGTCCTATTGGAAACTAAGGGATATTAAGGCCTCCTTTTAATAGAGTACCGGACCAAAGCATTAACACTTAATGAATACATGAACTCCTCAAACTACGGTCATCACCGGTAAGTATCCCGATTATTGTCACTTCGGGGTTAACGGATTTTTTCTGGAGGAAGACGAAGTGTGTGGGTGCAAGAATAAGTGGAGGGGGCCCACGTGGGGTCCACAAGGCAGGGGGCGCGCCCCAGGGGGGTGGGCGCGCCCTGGACCCTCGTGGCCAGGTGGTGGATCCCCCTAGTGTGTTCTCAGTGCCAATAATTCTTAAATATTCTAGAAAAAATCATATAAAAATTTTATGACATCTGGAGAACTTTTATTTTCGGGGTATTTTTTATTGCATGGATAATTCAGAAAACAGACAGAAAATACTATTTTTGCTTTATTTAATCTAAATAACATAAAGTAAAAAAAGAGGGTACAGGGAATTGTGCTTTCTAACTTCATCCATCTCATCCTCCTCAAAAGGAATCCACTAATAAGGTTGATCAAGTCTTATTAACAAACTCTTTCTGAATTGCATGAAACCGAAATTTTTTCGAATAACACTTGGTTACCTCAACGGGGATATGCATGTCCCCAACAATAAGAATATCATATTTCTTCTTGACAGTAGGAAGAGGAAATTCAAAACCTCCAATAATAATTGTTGAAGTTTTTCCAATAGAATTAATATTGTGGACTTGAGGTTGTTTCCTTGGAAAATGTACCGTATGCTCATTACCATTAACATGAAAAGTGACATTACCTTTGTTGCAATCAATAATAGCCCCTGCAGTATTCAAAAAGGGTCTACCAAGGATAATCGACATACTATCGTCCTTAGGAATATCAAGAATAACAAAGTCCGTTAAAATAGTAACGTTTGCAACCACAACACACACATCCTCACAAATACCGACAGGTATAGCAGTTGATTTATCACCCATTTGCAAAGATATTTCAGTAGGTGTCAACTTATTCAAATCAAGTCTACGATATTAAGAGAGAGGCATAACACTAACACCGGCTTCAAGATCACATAAAACAGTTTTAACATAGTTTCTCTTAATAGAGCATGGTATAGTTGGTACTCCTGAATCTCCTAGTTTCTTTGGTATTCCACCCTTAAAATTATAATTGGCAAGCATGGTGGAAATTTCAGCTTCCGGTATCTCTCTTTTATTTGTAACAATATCTTTCATGTACTTAGCATAAGGATTCATTTTAAGCATATCAGTCAAACGCATACGCAAAAAGATAGGTCTAATCATTTCAGCAAAGCGCTCAAAATCCTCATCATCCTTTTTCTTGGATGGTTTAGGAGGAAAAGGCATGGGTTTCTAAACCCATGGTTCTCTTTCTTTACCGTGCTTCCTAGCAACAAAGTCTCTCTTATCATAACGTTGATTCTTTGATTGTGGGTTATCAAGATCAACAGCAGGTTCAATCTCTACATCATTGTCATTGCTAGGTTGAGCATCAACATGAACATCATCATTAACATTATCACTAGGTTTATCTTCATTACCAGATTGTGTTTCAGCATCAGAAATAGAAATATCATTGGGATTCTCAGGTGTGTCAACAGCAGGTTCACTGGAAGCATGCAAAGTCCTATCATTTTTCCTTTTCTTCTTCTTAGAAGAGCTAGGTGCATCAACATTAGTTCTCTAAGAATCTTGCTCAATTCTCTTAGGGTGGCCTTCAGGATACAAAGGTTCCTGAGTCATTTTACCCCCTCTAGTCACAACTCTAACAGCATTATCATTTTTCTTATTATTTAATTCATTAAGCAAATCATTCTGAGCTTTAAGTACTTGTTCTACTTGAGTGGTAACCATAGAAGCATGTTTACTAATAAGTTTAAGTTCACCTTTAACTCTAGACATATAATCACTCAAGTGTTCCATCATATAAGCATTACGTTTTAATTGTCTACCAACATAAGCATTGAAGTTTTCTTGCTTAACAATAAAATTATCAAACTCGTGTAAGCATTGGCTAGCAGACTTATAACGAGGGATATCACCTTCATCAAATCTATAGAGAGAATTTATCTTTACTACCTGTGTCGAGTTATCAAGATCGTGTATTTCGTCAATAGGTGGTAAATTCTTAACATCTTCAGCTTTAATACCCTTTTCTTTCATAGATTTATTTGCCTCTTGCATATCTTCAGGACTGAGAAATAGAATACCCCTTTTCTTCGGAGTTGGCTTAGGAGTTGGTTCAGGAAGTGTTCAATCATTTCATTACTCAACATATTATTCAATAGCAATTCAGCTTGATCAACAATTCTTTCCCTGAAAACACAACCAGCACAACTATCCATGTGGCCTCTAGAAGCATCAGTTAGTCCATTATAAAAGATATCAAGTATTTCATTTTTTTTGAGAGGATGATCAGGAAAAGCATTAAGTAATCGGAAAAGCCTCCCCAAGCTTGTGGGAGACTCTCTTCTTCAATTTGCACAAAATTATATATTTCCCTTAATGTAGCTTGTTTCTTATGAGCGGGTTAATATTTAGCAGAGAAGTAATAAATCATATCCTGGTGACTACGCACACAACCAGGATCAAGAGAATTAAACCATGTTTTAGCATCACCCTTTAATGAGAACGGAAATAACTCAAGGATAAAGTAATAATGAGTTTTCTCATCATTAGTGAATAGGGTGGCTATATCATTTAATTTAGTAAGATGTGCCACAACAGTTTCAGATTCATAGCCATAAAAAGGATTAGATTCAACCAAAGTAATTAACTCAGGATCGATAGAGAAATCATAATCCTTATCGGAAATACAGATAGGTGAAATAGCAAAAGCAGGGTCATATTTTATTCTAGCATTCAAAGATTTTTCTTTAAGCTTAGCTAATAATTTCTTAAGATCATATCTATCATTGCAAGCTAAAAAGTCTCTAGCAGTTTCTTCATCCATAACATAACCCTCAGGCACAATAGGCAACTCATATCTAGGGAGAGAATCTTCATCATCACTTTCATCAATATTATCAGTTTCAATAATTTCATTTTCTCTAACCCTAGCAAGTTGTTCATTAAGAAATTCACCTAGTGGCACAGTATTATCAAGCATAGAAGTAGTTTCATCATAAGTATCATGCAAAGCAGACGTGGCATCATCAATAACATGCGACATATCAGAATGAATAGCAGGAGTAGGTGTCGCAAGTTTACTCAAAACAGAAGGTGAATCAAGTATAGAGCTAGATGGCAGTTCCTTACCTCGCCTCGTAGTTGAGGGAAAAATCTTGGTTCTTTCATCTTTCAAGTTTTTCATAGTGATCAGCAGATATAAATCCCAAGTGACCCGGGTTCGATCCCCGGCAACGGCGCCAGAAAATAATCTTGATAACCCGCAAGTATAGGGGATCGCAACAGTTTTCAAGGGTAGAGTATTCAACCCAAATTTATTGATTCGACACAAGGGGAGCAAAGAATATTCTCAAGTATTAGCAGTTGAGTTGTCAATTCAACCACACCTGGAAAACTTAATATCTGCAGCAATGTATTTAGTAGCAAAGTAGTATGGAAGTAACGGTAATGGTGGCAAAGGTAACAGTAGAAGTTTTGTAGTGATTGTAGCAGTTGCAACGGAAAAGTAAATAAGCGAAGATCAATATGTGAAAAGCTCGTAGGCAATGGATCAGTGATGGATAATTATGTCAGATGTGATTCCTCATGCAACAGTTATAACATAGGGTGACACAGAACTAGTTCCAGTTCATCAATGTAATGTAGGCATGTATTCCGAATATAGTCATACGTGCTTATGGAAAAGAACTTGCATGACATCTTTTGTCCTACCCTCCCGTGGCAGCGGGGTCCTATTGGAAACTAAGGGATATTAAGGCCTCCTTTTAATAGAGTACCGGACCAAAGCATTAACACTTAGTGAATACATGAACTCCTCAAACTACGGTCATCACCAGTAAGTATCCCGATTATTGTCACTTCGGGGTTAATGGATCATAACACATAATAGGTGACTATTGACTTGCAAGATAGGATCAAGAACTCACATATATTCATGAAAACTTAATAGGTTCAGATCTGAAATCATGGCACTCGGGCCCTAGTGACAAGCATTAAGCATAGCAAAGTCATAGCAACATCAAAATCAGAACATAATGGATACTAGGGATCAAACCCTAACAAAACTAACTCAGATTACATGATAAATCTCATCCAACCCATCACTGTACAGCAAGCTTACGATAGAATTACTCACGCACGGCGGTGAACGTCATCAAATTGGTGATGGAGGAAGGTTGATGATGATGATGGCGACGGATTCCCCTCTCCGGAGCCCCAAACGGACTCCAGATCAGCCCTCCCGAGAGAGATTAGGGCTTGGCGGCGGCTCTGTATCGTAAAACACGGTGAATCCTTCTTTCTGATTTTTTTTCTCCTCTAACGTGAATATATAGAGTTGGAGTTGAGGTCGGTGGAGCATCAGGGGGCCCACGAGGCAGGGGGCGCCCCCCCCCCCCACCCTCGTGGATAGGGTGTGGGCCCCCTGGCCTTGATTCTTTCGCCATTATTTTTTATATATTCCAAAAATATTCTCTGTGACGTTTCAGGTCATTCCGAGAACTTTTATTTCTGCACAAAAATAACATCATGGCAATTCTGCTGAAAACAGCGTTAGTCCAGGTTAGTTCCATTCAAATCATGCAAGTTAGAGTCCAAAACAGGGGCAAAAGTGTTTGGAAAAGTAGATGCGTTGGAGATGTATCAGGTGGTTGGAATTTTGTTGCGTCGACTCCCCTAGGGTTTCTGGAATATTTGGATATTTATAGGGCGAAGAGGCGGCGCGGGAGGTCACTGAGGGGGGCACGACCCCCCTTGGCGCGCCCTGGTGGGTTGTGCCCACCTCGGGCCTCCCCTCTGGTACTTCTTTGGCCCACTGGGTGTCTTCTGGTCCAGAACAATTCTCCAAAAAGTTTCGTTGTGTTTGGACTCTGTTTGGTACTGATATTCTGTGAACTAAAAAACAAGCAAAAAAACAGCAACTGACACTGGGAACTATGTCAGTAGGTTAGTCCCTAAAAATGATATAAAGTTGCTATAAAATGATTGTAAAACATCCAAGAATGATAATATAACAATATAGAACAATCAAAAATTATAAATATGTTGGAGACTATCATTGGATGTAGTGCGGGCAGTTTCCCTATTAAATATCTGGGGATTCCTCTCCATCATGATTAAATTTGGAAAAAAGGATACTCAACCTCTAATAGATAAGATTTTGAAAAGGATTGTTGGCTGGAGAGGAAAGCTTCTCTCCTATAATGGTAGACTCATCCTTATTCAAGCATGCCTTGCAAGCATTCCTATTTACCTTTTGTCCTTCTTTAAATTCCCTTGGTGGGCCATTGAGATTATTAATTTCCAAATGTCTCACTATGCCTGGAATGACTTTCAAGGTCATAGGAAGCTTGCTAACTGGAAGCTTGTTCGCATGAAAAAATAATTTGGGGTCTACATATTCCAAACCCACAGGAAGTTGAGCTCTTCCTTCTAGGATCTTGGATCAAAAGATACTCTCAAGGAGAGGGCAAGCTTCGAAACAAATTATAGATCATAAATATATGACTAACAAGTCTAACTTGTTTGCCCCAAGCTTTTATGCCAACATCTCTAGGTTTTGGAAAGGGGTTAGATCCATCATCTAGCCTCTTAAGTTTGGGTATAGGTGGACAGTTGCCGATGGGAGGAAAATCAGGATCTAGGGGGCTACTTGGTTTGGCACCTCACCTCTGACTATTCAATTTTGGCCTATATATACTATTTGTAATGAGCATTCCAAATGCATTAATGAAGTTTGGGATGGCCACCAGCTTAAGTTGTCTTTTAGGAGAACTTTTAGTTATAAATGTATGAATCAATGGTTTCCAGTTGGTAGAAATTGTCAAAAGTGTTGTTTTCACAAATGACATTGTTGTTCTGCTTTGGCAACTAGAAAACAAGGGACAATATGCCACCAGTTCTCTTTATCATGTGATCAACTTCTATTGGATTCAACCAGTTTTCATTCAGGTAGTCTGGAAACTTAGAGTTCCACCAAAGATTCGTGTATTTCTCTAGTTGCTTTCTCATAAAAAAATAATTACTAGGGACAACTTAAGGAACATACATATTATAAAACCCCTAGACTTAGTTTTTGTACTAATGATGACTCAATCTCCCACTTATTCTTTGATTGTGTGGTATCTAAATGTATATGGTCTTTCACTAGTGATCAATTTAAAGTTCCCACGGGACATGGTTATGAATCATATGCTAGATACTGGATTTCGAACAATAAAAATTCGGTGTTAAATATTGTCTACCTTATGGTGTTTGTGGAAATATAGGGACTCTGTGTTTAAAAAAAAATCAAATGGCTTTCCATTGCTCAGTTTTGCAGAATGATCCTAAAAACCATCAGATATTGGGCAACCATGACCCCGGAGCAATACAAATCGAATCTGATGCAATTTGTGACCTCCTTGATGAATTCCGTCCAAAAACCTATGATGATCCTGAGTGTGGCTGGCCAAGATGTTGCACGACGACCCTGGGTTGCCTCTTCCTGGAGATTTTTAGCACAAATTCAAGATCTCTAAATCTGAAGGTGTTCGCTTCGAATCTCAGGTCAAGAAGCGAGGTACCAGTGGAAAAGTTACCTCATCCATGCTAGTGTCCACCCTTGATGGATGTTGGTCACCCCAGTCGACTTTGACGCCCCGTTGAAGACTAGGAGGACAGAGCATGAGATCTGTTGACCGTGTATGTATCGTTGCAGTCCCTTCTCTATATTCAGTGTCTAAGTCTGGTTGTGCTCAATTTATCCATCTTTCAAGTCTAGTTGTCTTCTGTTTATTCTGTTTTACTTCCGAACCACTCCTTTGTGAGTTGATATATGAACTTTGGCTTTGTTATGATAATGGCGCTAGAGAGAGCCTCCATGTTTGTCTATAAAAAAATAAAAATATGGGCCTCAGAGTAACTAAATAAAGTCAATTTTATGTGACTAAACAGAAAATCATGGATGCGTTTGGTATATATATTTTAATGCATATATAAGTCGTAAACCCCAAAGGAGGAAGTAATAATGCAAAAGTTTGGCATATTTTCATGGATAGCTGATAGGCTATCGGAAAAAGACCTAGGACCTTCAAGGTTTTCATAAGTCTAGGTTGATGCTGCTAGCCATCCGACCTGATCTCGATTCACTGCACACACAAGAAAATCTCAGCATGGAGCATTGCTTAGACAAGAAAATCTCAGACGACTTAATCAGATCTTGAAAAGCCATAATTAGTACAGAAAGTATCATTAATAAATTCATTGGGAACCTTTTAATTAACTTGAATAGTTATTGAAATTTATATATACTCCTTGCAACTATTGCAAACTTACATCAACTACATTCACTTCAGGGTGAGAACCCAAGATCTAGCATTCGGTGTTGGATCTGGCAACAACAGCGCTCGCGTGTCGTTCTTTTCTTGAAGGCATTGTTGTTGAAGCACTTTCTCCATGGTCGAGTGTTGTTATCAGTCGTGGTTGACGTTGATGGTTGTTGCGGCATTGTAGTTGACTTCGACGGGACTTTTTGGTCACGTTATTTTTTTATTTTTGCTTATTTTTTATATTTATGTTGGTTGTGTGCATCATTAATCATGCAGAGGCCGGGCGTGTGTGCTTTGGATGATTGTATTCTTTTTTATGCGACTTTATGAGTCGATAAAAACACTGTTTATATTTTAAAAAAACTACAGCTACTCTAAATTTAGATCGGCTACCCGGTCAATAAGAATAGGATCCAACCACTTGCTATGATAGTTCCATGCTTCTCTCCATGCATTTGCCCCCCATACTCGATCGACAAATGGGTTTTTGTCCACATAAACTGCAACAGGATGCTGGTCTTGTGGTACGGCATTGTACTGAACGTACCCGAAAAGGTTGAAAAACTTTGTGACGGCGAATGTACGTAGGTTTGAACGAATTTGTCTTGTCCCCGGGAGAAATCTCCCGAGTTCCAACGGAGTCAATGCCGTGGATACGCCGAACATATGCCTGCTACGTACCGATCCCACCACTGTACGTACCACCCGGCCCGTGGTTATCAGTCGGCACCATCCCATGTCTCTCGGGCAAGACCATGCAATGTCTTTCAAAAAATCAAAGAGCATGCATGCAAGGGAAAGGGATCAATCAATTTCCACTACGTGCTAACCTAGGAGTAGCAATTTAAAACCAGCTAAACCCACCTAGTAGTGGCATCAAAAGCTTTCACCAGTAGAATATTAGGCACACTAGATCTTGTTCCTGTGGCCGGGCATACATCGGAGATCATGTATCCTTTTGAGGCCAGGCTTAGTTCGACCGCCGTAACGCACAAGGAGGAGGGAATAATGTTGGCCCTGAACTGTACACGGCCGTACGAACAGTGGCTAGCTCGCACTAGTTTTAGCTTTTGGCGTGTACAAGGCCCCCCTGTCCCCTCCCTGGTGTTGATGATCATACCGTGCTGCTTATCTTAAGACATGTTGGGGCGTACTGTGAGAGTAGAAGCCAGTCCAGATAATTGGGAGGTAGGGTAGGTGCATGGCCAGGTGCCCGGGTGCAGGTGGGCGTGGGAGTTTGGGGGGGCGTTGGAACTTGGCCACGGGGCCGGCCGGGCCATGCACCATGTACGTAGGCGTAGTGTATCATATAGCTAGGCTCATCAAAGCTCTCCTGCGCCAGGGGGGCGCGGCTGAGTGGGGGATCTCGCCGCGCGGCGCCAGCTTTGACCAGATGCCCTGTGTTCAAAGCCCAGGCCCCAGGCTCGCACGCACCAAAGGTGGCGCAGTGCGTGTGAACTCAGACGCAGCACGTACTACAACATGCCGTCACCTTTTTTTTTCTCAAAAGAGATTATAATCTATTCTATACAAGTTCATCAGAGATACAAAGTATCTTATAAATGTTAATAAATTACATCCAGCTTTCTAGACCGTCGAACGACCATTATATAATTCTGATATTTCTGATAGATGTTCATGTTAGTGTAGCAAGTGTGCTTGCCAAATGTGATACACTATGGCATTGCTTCGTTGGTGCAAAGTTAAATAAAAGTAAGTGTATCATTTGGACGTAACATTTGACGTTATACTTGTTTATTTGTTTGTTTTGCATGGGCGAAAATGCTTAAGTTTTTCCCTTGAAAATTTATGGGTGCCACTTGGGCGTGACAATGAACATATACATTTGTTTTCAATGTTTTTTGACATTTGTACAATACATTTGGCACGCGGGAGCATGTGCTCTCTAGAGCCAAAATGGATTTCCGAACGAGTAAAATACTTTATTTGTTACTGTCCAATTCGGGACGGAAGGTGTGCATGCATGCAGTCAATAAGGTCCATCCATCAAATCTGAAGAGAGAATATAGTATATACTTGCCATGTCGACAGGGCTAGAAAAGGAATGGCCTGGGAGGGAGATGCATGCATGGATGGTGCAACGCCGGACGAGGGAGGAAGAAAGCGTCATTGCTTTTCACGGTCGTTGCACTGTGCCACTTGGCTCAAGGCGTCGGGACACGTACGACCCGCGCCGCTCGTCTTTTTTACGCGCGCCGGATTGGACGTCAGATCCAGGGGCCTCGTGCCCGTGGGGCAGCACATGATCGATCCTGCACTATACCAATTATATCCTAAACTTCCATATCAAAAAAAAAGTTATCCAACTTGACTAATCAACGTGATATCAAAGCAGACAAGGAACAGTCGCAGATAAGAAACGGTTTAGGGCATTTTCAAAGCTGGCCCGCAAATGTCTCTGGTGTATGTCCGTTTTTATGCCTGGACGTGGTATGTGGACATGATGCAGAAGGAAGTCATTCGAAGTTATTCACAAATTAATCAGGTTGAGAGGCGAGAGAATAGAGGGGGAACATGCATACGATGGGATTTGTGGTGTGGTGTCCGGTTGGGAGAAGAGAGAGAGGAGAGGAGGATCATGCATGTGAAAAGAGAGAAAAGAGAGAAGATCATACGGAGTCTTTGTGTTGGTCAAGTGCATGTCTAGACTTCGGCAAAATTCCCCCACGTTTGTTTCTAGGATACCGAAATCTGTATGTCTGAACTGTTCATAAGGGAGCATTTGAGTTCGGGAACAGAATATGACTTTTGCGAAGGAAGTATGTTCCTTCGGTAAACAAACCATGTTGTCTTTCTTTTTCTTCCTAAAATCAAAGTTGACTTTTTATCATCATCTTTTGCTCAGTCAATCTATCCCTTTACCTTGTCTTCTCAGTTATCTCACTCGCCCACAGTCTACAACAGTTCCGCCTTGCCTCTCGTGCCTTACTCAACCACCATTTTTGTCGGTCCTACTGTTGCCTCAAGCCATCGATCCCTCCACCCCGCCCCCCTAGAGTCACAAGTTTCTTCTCCGGTGTAGTTTCGCACCCCAACCCTATTCCGCACCACGGACACAAAACTACATCATTGCCACTGCTCCCTGTCCTTGCAGTCTCAAACTCAACACAAGCCCTCTGGCATCACATCATTGTTGCTCATGCTTCAGGCCATGCCCGCCCGCCCGCCCGTTGTCGCTGCCCCCCTCATCGCCTTATTCACCCAGATACTCATTTGTTGCTTCAAGCTTATTGCGCTTTAGAAGAAAAAAAGTGCCTACCGCCTAGAAAATGCACATAAAAAATTGGAAGTGTATATTATGGAGGTGGTTAATCATATCGTGTACTCCATTTCAAATAAGTTTGTCCAAGTTCATAGAGAGAAAAAAATCTACATCTACAATGTCAAACACACATCATTACTTCATTAGACGCATCATGATGCGTATTTCATATTACATTTTTTTTTGTAATGTAGATAAAGATAATTTTTCTATGCATTTAGACAAAAATTATGAAGCCTGACTTTTGGGAAAATATTTGCAACTGAGGTTTTGTTGCAGTTTTTATTTTGGCAACATAGGCTTTGTTGTAGAATTTCTTTTTCCGTCTTTATCTTTTGCAACATAACTAATGTTACAGAAGAAACTTGTGCAACATTGTCGATGTTGCAGAAAAAAATCATCGGGAGCCCGCGGCATGTCACGTGGGCCACGTGTTGTGCGAGCGAGGTGGCGGATGGGATCCAAGAAATCAGCCGGTTGAGGGGAATCATTTCCCTTATAATTTGCCGACATGGAATTTTGGGCACGAAGTCCCTCCAGAGTCTCCCTTCTTTTTCATGACGATTCCTCTGTTGACAATTCAAACGTGACACGATCACCGGATCACATGAGAACGTGAGAAGTACGACCCATTTGATCAGCCCAACATTGATGGATGATGTTAGTGAAGCGGTTAGCTCGGTCCTTGACGGGTCGCCAGCTCGGGGAGCCCAGGTGTCGGACCCTGTTGCGGCAGCGGCACGTACGTACGCACAAGGCGTCGTGGTCGAGCGCGTGAGCCTGTCGTTGCCCGGTCGCCACGCGCGCCATCGAACCGGAACAGCGACCGTTCGTGACCGATCGCAACCGCAGCTCGATCCGTTGCGATCCCCGGCGGGTCCCCGTTGCCGGCCGGCCGCGATCGACGACTTGGGCACGCACGGCGCAACAAACGACCCACGGCGATGGATGGATGGATGCGCGGCGCCGATCGGTTGCCATCGCTCACCGGCCGGCGGCTAAAGCTGTGCGCGCCAGCAGCCAGCTGCTGCTGCAGAAGGACACGGCGGCCCCTTTCGGCGGGGACGGGTGGCCGGAGGCGTCGCCACCACGTCTGCCGCCGCGCCGACCGCCAGAGAGAAGGTGTCGGGAGGGAGTGCGTGGGGCCGTGCCGGGCACCGTTCCGTTGGGTGTCGACGCGGGCTTTCACATCTGCCCGTGTGCCGCCCCGGCCCTGCCCGGGTTGCCTGCCTGGAAATGGCACGCCTGGACCATACGTACGGGCGGCGACGGCGACGGCGACGCGATCGGTCTGGCGACGTACGTACGGCCTCGATCGCGGCCGGCCCACGGTGCTGGCGCCCCGCGGTTGCGATCGGCAGCGACGGGGCCGGGCTCGGCCTGTCGTCGACATGTCCCCGGCCTGCGACGTGCCGCCATTACCTTCTTGCTCGCTCCACCTCCACATCAGTACGTACGTACGGTCCCCGATCGACTCCACCACGGACGTCCCAGCTGGAGCGATGGGCCGAGGCGGACGGCACGGCACGTACGGCTCCAGACGCCGCAATCACGCACGTATGCACGCCCCGCGGCCGCCTGCGCCCTGGCCTGACGTACCGTACGTGCATGCAGCTGGGGTCTGGTCGATCTGGTTTTTCCTTGCAGTCACACCAACCGCCTGCACGACGCGGTCAGACCGGCCGTGCCCATCACCCACCGGTGCTATTGCTAACTGTCGCGTACAGTATGTCAGTATGCAGTAGCAGCAACGTTTACATCGGTGCGTACATGCATGCACGTCGTCCGTAGATATCTGTTCCGTCCCGTCTCACGGCAATGTCGCTGTACCAGGCCGGCCAACGGAGACAAAAGAAACCAGCAGGCAGCAGTGTGTTGCTGCCGGCCGGTGTGTACGTGTCTGCAGACAGGCGCGTACACGGCGTGTAACAATGTAGCGTACGGGGGGACGTGGGAGACGGCAGGAATGGCCATGCAGGTGAGGCTGTCGGCAGTCGGCAGTCGGCTACCACCACCAGCCTCTCCTGTAGCTGTATGGATGGATAAGTGGAACATACGGGACGGTGCATGGACTACAGGTGAGCAGACTGTCTACCGAGATCAACGACGCTTACTAACTGTCACGGCCCCGCCTGATCATGCTTTAATTCTTATGGATCGTTGTCTGCCGTTGATCATCATGTGGATTATCATTGTCTCAGGTTCACATTGTAAGGTAGGTGCAGCCGTACATGCATCACAGTTTGAGAGTAGACGTGTAAACAAACAAGAGCTATAGACAGGCCATGCAAGGGTCCGCTCACAGTTTTGAACAGGTAGGTGGAAAACATGCATATATTATCTTCCCACGAAGGCTGCAGCTTCTTATTACTTGAGAATCATCACTGATCCCTCCGTTTACAAGTGCAACTTCACTGACTCACTGACCCAACTCCGACACAGGGAATTGCCACATAAGATAGGAAACATGTATTTCTGTTATATACACAAGTATAAAAACACAAGAGAAATCGTAACCCGCACTGAGAAAAATGTTGCAGCCGTGCAGGTGATACCAAACTCCAGTCACAGGTTTTCCGAGGTTTAAATAAGTCTAGTTTTTTCTTCTTCTGAAAACGTAAAGGGACAAGTGCTCTAGCAATTCATAAGAGAATGGATCGAGTTCATAAGAAAAACGGGTCGATAACCTCGCAAACATCTATCAGGCCATCCAAAACTCTAATCAAGGTGATAAATTACTGGGCAACAGTTTAATTGACCCTGAGGGCTGAGGCCAACAGCATGTACAACCCATAATTAGTCAAAACGATTGACAAGTTCTTTCTTGCACGAGCTTGAGCCATTTTAACGCAGTCAATTACAAATCAATGCTTTGGGTGAAATGCTACAGCTAAAGATAAAAAATTAGTTCAAGGTATCTTCATAATCTACAAGATCCACATCGTCCCAAACAAGTCAGTGGTGCTTGTGCAATCCATGTGACATTTTGAACTTACACTGAGGTTACATGGACAATCCTGGCTGAATCACTCATATCTGTGGTTCCATACAAAATTTAACTGGGAGTAGCAAGCTCTGACACCAGTGTCAAATACTCAAATTCCACCGTCTCCCTAGATAAACATGATGGTCACAAACTGCAAACATGTTCAAATACTCAAATTCCACCGTCTCCCTAGATAAACATGATGGTCACAAACTGCAAACATGTTCGAGCACATGCTGATCTATGGATCAATAAGGACTCTTGTGAAATTTAGTTGACAACTTGGCAATGCATTTTTATCATGTTGAGGAAGAACATCTAGTATTCGGTGTTCGGCTATTCTGCTGTTTGCTAGCCAAAGAATTAATCTGTATTTTTATACAACAGTCGTCCCTTGCCCACACTGAGGAAATTCCCAACAGCCAACCACTGCTATGTGGACCCCCTAAGGACTAGCTTCATCTAACTAGTTTCAGGCAAGCTCCCCTCAGGTTGGGACAGTTACACCTGGTAGAATTTACAACAGATTATCACCGATTCCAACAGTTTGGGGATTGTTTTAGAGTAAGCATAAATTTTCAAATACCTGAGAAAGCGTTTGCAGCTTAATAATCTGGACACCTTTTGTTACCTAGCTGATTTGTCCTAGTTCTAGGCAAGCAAGTTCAACAAGGTGTATTGTTGGCCAAAGCCTATATCAGAAATATATATAGAAACCAGTGACCCTGAGATATGGGTACAACGCAGGGTTTCAAACATCTGCCCCTATACCAGTAAATTCAGAGGAATGAGATAATGCATTTCAAGCCCAATGGATATCAGAGATATAATATGGAGAAGCAATTGATGCCCTGGATTGAGATGTACTTGCAGGGAACACACCCCTCTCAAGCCGTCCATTATACCATCCATTCGTCAAACCTAATGGTTAGCTTACAGTCTATTGAGACCTGAAAGTAAACTCCAGAAAGGTTTAAGATGATTTCTATTACAAGTTAAAATTAAGAGAGGAACGGATTTTCCCCAGCTTGGTCTCACAATAATTTTAATTATGCTTAAGGTTATATGCCTAAAGATGATAGGTACTAGAATATTAGATAAAAGTACAACCTGCACCAGAGAAAGGATGTTTAAGAAGCTATATATATGACCATTTCATTTCGTATCAAGCTGGGTGAGAAGTCAATTTGAAAACATTGCCACATCAAGGACTAATAGAAAGGATATTGAATGAATTAGGAACTGGACACTTTGTCTGTAATGCAACAGTAATACAAGCATAGCATGGTACTAGAATCAAAATTCAAAGGAATGGAAACTTCATTGCAATAGCAGAACTGCCGAGTACATTTACCTGTAATTTGTATAAACAGCTCATGAACCTTCCGGGTATGGTATGCTGCTATTTAAGATTTGGCCGTGACATTAGATTTCCTGCCCATGCTTCCATGGTTTCCTCAGAGAACAGCCCAGTGAAAATATGAGAAAGACCACTATAACTGGTTTCATTTCACTGTAGAACTATAACTGAATGTCCATTCAAGACAAGGTTGTTTGCCTTTAAAGGCATCAATGCTTTAGGTAGTCGGAATGACCATATGGTAAAACCATGGAGTAAAGGGTCATCTAAACCTGTATTATTAATCTTCCTGCCCAGCTCTCAGAAATACATCATTCAGTGTAGAAGCAGGCTAACAGCCTAACTCAGCACTCAGGTCCATCATCAACTCGGCCAACAGCCCAATAGGGTTTTGAGCAACACATCAGCAAGTGCATTGCGTGCAAAACATCCCTTCACTTTCACATGTTGTTTCGGGGAATAACTGCATGAAAGTTGGCAGAAAATTCAACACTACCCATTCTATTTTCCTCCAGTGCCAAAGGCACAAACTAACATTAGATCCCCAACAACGCAGAGCATCATCATTGTTTCAATCACCTTCTGATCCAATGACAACCAGTGGGTAGATGAACATGTTAGTATCAGTTTTTCTGTCTGGCTGCCAGAATTCAGATCACACCACTTAATGCATTATCACAGTCAGAATCTGCTCCTGGCAATTGAGTACCTAGCTCTTTCCTTGGCTTGGGCGAGAGGCCCTTCGCGAGCATCTCCTCGTCGTATTTCCTAGCCAAATCCACCATACCCTTTTCCAGCAATGCATCAATGAGTGTGTTGTATGCAAATGCATCCGGGGTGAGCCCTTGCTCTTCCATTGTCTTCCACACAAAGAACACAGGGCGAAGGAAACCCCAGCGCCCAAACCTCTTTATGAGCATGACATATGTGTCCATCCTCGGCCGGCAGCCCCTCTGGAGCATTTTCTCAAACAGCGCAAGGACCTCCTGCGGGCGGCTCAGGTACTGGAAGAAGCAATGGTAGGTGAGCTCATTGGGCTCGCACCCGGCCTTGTGCATCTGCTGCACAAACGCATAGCCTTCCTTGAACCTCCCTTCCTTGCACAACAGCTTGACGATCGTGTTGAAAGTGGCGGTGTTCGGCCTGCAACCACCATCAATCATCTGCCTGTACATCCGAACGGCGAAATCGACGCCCTCTGCGAGCCCGACGGCGTGGATCGCAGTGTTGTACGCGACGATGTCCACCGGGAGACGCTTCTGCTTCATCTCCTTGAACAGCTTGACGGCCTTCCAGGGCTTCCCTGACTTGGCGAGGGCGTCCATGTAGATGGAGTAGGAGTGGAGGTCCTTGGCGACGCCGCGGGCGTCCATGTCAAGCCAGTGCTGGCGGAGGCGCGCCCAGGCGCGCGCCTTGGCCCAGCCGCGGAGGAGCAGGTTGTGGGTCTTGGTCCCCGGCGGGAAGGGCGGCGGGGCCGCCCGGCCGAGGCAGAGGTGGTGGGCCTCGTCGACGCGGCGGTGGTCGCAGAGCGCGTCGACGAGGAGGTGGAAGGAGGCCTCGTCCCGCAGGCCGACGGAGGCGGCGGTGGACTCGAAGGCCCGCACGGCGTCGTCGACGAGGTTGGCGGCGGCGAGGCGGTTGAGGAGCGCGCGGAGGGCGGGGCGGAGGAAGGCGGGGTCCGAGGGGTCGTGGTGGGCGAGGAGCAGGGCGGTGGCCTGCGGGAACTCGAAGTGCTTGCCGAGGATGTCGACGGCGCGGGAGAGGGTCGACGGGGTCGGCGGCAGGTTGCCGCCGCCCGGGGAGGCGGACCAGTGGAAGAAGTCGAGCGCGCGGCGCCAGTCGTTGGTGTAGAGCGTGAGCGTCTCCTGCACCGCGGCCGCGTCGAGAGGGGCGGGCGGCGCGGCCTCCGGCAGCGTGGAGAAGCGGGCGGCGAGGAGCCGGCGGCGCACCAGGGAGAGCATCCCGCAATCGAGTGTGGTGCGAGTGGACCGACCCTGAATCCTGAAACCTCTTTCCCCCCTTGACCTGACCTGAAACTTCTTCAAATCTCAGCCAAAATCTGAGTCAAACTGATTAAATTCAAATCATATTTCCAGAATTTCAACAAATTTCTGTTAATGGAAATCGGAGAGAGAAGCTCTCTTTTATCAAAAAAAAATCATCTATTTTGATGTCGTCACAGTCTTGCAGATTTTCGGCACAGCGATTTTTGGGCTCAGTGATGTGCAACTCTAGGTGGCAGAGGCATCAAAATTTTCAGGCAACCAGCAAGTAGCAAAACTGAAACATTATACATTTGCATCTTCTATACTCCTTGGAGCAGTAAAACTTTTACAATCATCATCACAATGTTGTGTGCCGCTGCTGTCTTTTGAATTTTGTACACAATCTACATGCCTGAAGTATCAGCTTAATTAATTAGCACAGGTAATTCCCAGTATGGTCTGTTTTTGTTAGTCCGCGTCGTCGACGTCGACGCCAAAATCTGGCTCGGAGGGCTTCGGCACTCTCACAATGGGGAGAGCAGCAGCCTTGCTCCGAAGCCGGTGGACTCCCCGGAGAGCGTTGGCCGCGAACCGGGACGCGTAGATGGTCGCTCCCAGGCTCGGGCCGCTGCTGCTGCTCTGCCGGTTCGCAGCCTCCTCTTCCCTCCGGCGCTGCTCGGCCATTTTCCGCTTGTAGTAGCGGCGCCAGGCCGCCTGGATGAAGCAGGCTCCCCATGTCCTCCACTGCTGCGAGTAAAACCGGAATGTGTGCTGAACTTGCCTGCTGTGCAGCCTCCTGAACTGACTGGCCACAAATTTCAGCTCGTCGGCACGCAGGGAGAATGCCTCGACCTCGCTAAGAGCCTTTACTGTCCTGGACGAAACCGGGAAGTTAGCACCAGACTTGGGATCCAATGCCCAAGTGAGCAGCTCGTCGCCACAGAAAGAACCCTCCTTTAGCTGGACCTTGTTGAAGAATCCACTTCGGCCTCCATCAGTAGTCATACTCTCCAAGGAACCATGGAGAATAAATTGCATCTCATCCACTGGATCACCTTCCCTCAAAATGTATTCATGTTCAGTGTAGAGTGCAGGTCTTAATCGCTCGCATATTGCATCTAGTAGTCTTTCATCCATATTCTCAAACAAAGGTACCTATTCGGCAGCAAAACAGGAGGAAATCAGTGTAGTTCGCTACAAGAATTTCAAAGATACCTGACCAAATATATATCCTACCCTTTTCACTAAACCCAAACAGAGATGGCGTTTGATGTCCCTCCTAAGGTCTTTTGGAAGGGTTTGAACCAAATTTTCTTCATCTACTCCTCTGGTCTCCAACCACCTATACCGTTCATACCGCCTTACTCGTTCTCTGATATCCGGCGGCAGCGATCGGTGATGCATCCACTGCTCAGCATCACGCTTCTTAACTCTCATCTCTTCAAGGCGTATAGCAACTGATTGAAGGTAGGTCTAAAAAGACAATGTTACAACTTAGAATCCGGCAAAACAGGGTGAAAAGATAGTTTGCGATGCATTATCATTCTACCTGCATGTTACCGATGAGGAGCGCAAAGAGAATCAGTCCAAGGATGCATATTGCAATGGAGAATAACACCTCCCAGGGATATGTACTTGTTACAAACCCTTGGCCAAGGGTACTGTTAAATGTAAAGGAAGTTAAACATATCAAGCACAATGAACCACAAATATAAGATATGGAAAAATAATGTACGCTCTAGTCACAAAAAATAGTCATTGTGAAGACAAACAATTACCACGTTAGCTGCTATTTTTTATCATAATATTTTTTAAGGTCGCAAAAAATAATCTATTTTTGAAACTCACAAAAGATCTAGTAAAACGAATTCCATGCTGCCAATACAAAAATTCTATACACTGAAGGTCCATTAGTCTTCAAAAATGTTTGACCAATACAGTCTCTAGGACACTATATCTGAAATCGGAAGAAGTATCCAAACAATGATAGCTGCTCATATAAACCTGCAACAATTAGAATGCAAAGTTGACACCCCAAGCAGAAGGACCCAGGTCAGGGTTCAGAAAATAGCTTTTGCTAGATTTCATGACCTAAGCCAGAAAAATGTGAACAGGCTGGTTTTTGCCTCTTTCCTGGTATGCCATTTTTGCTGCAAGGAACTTAAGATCTTGTGTTCTCTCCATCTTGGATGACTAGTACTCCCTCCATTCCTAAATATAAGCCTTTTTAGAGATTCCAATACGGACTACATACGGAGTAAAATGAGTGAATCTACACTATAAAATATGTCTATATACATCCCTATGTATTCCGTAGTGATTGAAATATCTAAAAGGGCTTATATTTAGAAACGGAAAGAGCAGTATATGCATTCTGTTAAAGGCAGCATATGAAATACAACCACCCTATTTTCAAGTGTATTGAGCTAGGCAGCTAGCACAACAGGAAACCCAGAACCTGCAGCGGCCAGTTCCCTTTAGTTCTCTGTAAACCCCGATAATCAAAAAGTGTACAGCTGGAAAGAAGGCCAGTTTAAGGGGCTGTTTGGTTCTATGCCTTGCATTGCCACACTTTGCCATACACTTTCTGCCAAGCTTGCCTAAGGTTAGTTCAATAAAATGAGAGCCACAAGTTGGCAATCCTAAGGGAATCATGCCACACTTTTTGTGAGTATGTAATGTAGGGCCCTAGTGTGGCTTGAACCAAACACCCACCTAAGTTGGTCAAACTTGCCTAACCTTAGGTGTGGCAACCTTTGGCAAACTTAGTCTCAAACCAAACAAACCCTAAATAGCTAGAAAGTTGGGTGCAACTTTTTGACGCCACGGCAATCATATTTGAATTGGTAAGTTATGTTATAATATTGCTATTTCCAAACAAAATCTAATCTAACACCAGTAAGTCCAGGTTATACTAACAGGATAACACATCATATACAATATCTTATATTCTCACTAGCAATATGGCACACGTTGGCTTTTCAGACCATTAGTATAACCAATATTAACTGGCATGCTATTTCAAATCATACAAAAATAATCTCTGCAAGTTATATGTATGCCACAGCATACAAAGTTAGGAAAGTAGGCAGTTCCTTTACGGGTCTCTAAGATCCACTCCATTTGTTGCTTCCAAGCTCCAATAGTCCAGTTTGTCTGGAGTGGTCATCATGCAGATCCAGGTATCTAACAAAATTTATTTTGCGAGACAGGGAGTGAAATGGACTTTACACACTCCTGCCACGAGAGAAATTCCGTTCCGGTAAAAAATGACTCATTTCGTGGGAACTGTTTAAATCAGAGTTTTTCAAATATATTTTCTTGTGCACAATGAAAGACTTCCTATAGAATAATGAACAGATGTACGGAGTATTGTTTTTTTCTATTACCTTAAATTTTGTAATCCCCACCAGAAGCAATAACAACTTTTAGAGACAAAATTTCCTGGACCAAGTATTCCAGACACCAATGCTTGCTGATAGATACCAAAATTGAAAGAATCATTAGTGCCATTGCACTGATTAAATATTGGGGTACTCGTACTCCAATTTTTGTACTTGTCACTGCTAGCATGATTCTCACTACAATACAAGTAGCTGGGTTCACAACCATCTGTGGCATGACAGTTGACAAGCCAGCAACTATCTTTGCGCTCTATGGATAAGAAGTACCACAGAGTACCAACATTCTGCAACAAACAGCGTATAGAAAAATTACAGGGTTAATCAAGGAAAACATGAGCACCTACGACAAACTATGTTCAGAGAATTATGCTTAACATGATGTAAGACAATAACTATATGTGAGGAGAAAAGGATACCATCAAAAGTTAACTAACAAAAATCATCTAACCATAACTGTAGTCAATTAGTTGACATATTAGCAATGCCTGCAATGTAGAGTATTATGCACAATCTCCAAGTGCTACGAAATCTTTAAACTATCATATCTGACGGGATAACTGAAGAGTTCAGATAGCAAAGATGGTAAATTTTGAAAAGCTACCAGGTATGCAAGGAACCTCAGTGTATCAACAATGTTTCTACTCGAGGCACTAATCATAGTGTAAAAACGCACAGATAATTGTGTGATAATGCTCTCTAGATGAAGATGCACATGGCATGGATAAACAATACATAGCATAGCAATCACTTACATGGCCAGCAAGCATAAACCAGAGAAGATAGTAACCAGCACCAGCCCATGCAGTCTCAATAAAAACACCAGCTGTCCTTTTCAAATCTTTGGTCACAGGGAATATCCTTAGCAACCTTGGAATGTATTGGCACAGGACAACCCAAACCAGTGCATCTTTTGTAGCCAGCACATCTGGACCATCAGAACTGTGGAGATATCTCCAAACAACAATCTGTCGATAACCAACGAGATCATTCAAGGAAAATATGAAAATTGTCTTGAAGTATGCAGTAATCATAGTTCAGGATAGTCGAATACGAATATCAAATTAATGGGACAAATTTAATGCAGCAAAACTGTGCATAGAGCCGGGCTATTGAAATGACAAATAAAAATATCTAACGCTAAAGTGTAAAAGCACTTAAAAGGTTTATCATTTTCATGTAAAAGAAAAGGCTTATTGTTTCAGATAGACCAAGTGACAGTAAAATAACCTTCATACTATTGAAGAGCATGAATGCAGAGAAGTACCTGTGGAAGTGGTAACAGTGCAAAGAAGTCCATTAGAAAGTAACTCTTAATGTAACGCATCGCAATTAGCGTTGGATCAATCACAAGCTCGCCACTTCCAAACACTCGAGAAGATGGAGCAACATAAGCGGTGCGGAATTGAAGAAACACACGGATAAGATAGACAGAGTCAATAATAGTCCGTACTACTGTTGATGTCACTGCCAATTTCTTATCTATACCGATGCAATTTGAGTTGTCGATGATGGGTAGGAAGAAGAAGAGTGGATCAACTGCAACAGCGAAAATACATGACAGGAAGAAAAATCTATTCATTCGCAGCAGGAACTTTTGCTGGGGATCAAATATATTCTTCTTAAAAGATTTAAGATCTTCCGCAAAAGCTGTCTTAGGAGCACCAGATGGATTGGGGTGCCTAAGTGATTTCAGTCTTCCAGAACTCTTTCTCAGCCCTGACATGAATGATCTTAGTGGATTAAACGAATCATAACCGAACCCAGGCATGCTGAACCTCAGGCTGCTCCTCCCACCAATTTCAGATTGTACAGATGATCTAGGGCTAAACTCATCCAGCCTGCATAGAGTATTGATATATAATTAAAACAAATTCAAAAGAGCCCACGGTTAAACAAAAGTAACATAAATATGTGTACGTACAGTGCACAGTGATAAGTTAAATCATATAATGCGTCTGATAGAGTGCTATGATTGAGATTTCTCCCTTATATTTTCTACATCATCACTCCAGCATTAAGGAAAATGTAAAAACAAATACTGGCTGCTTCTCTGTTTATTCTAGGAATAAACATGATGCAACTCTTACAGCAAAATGGGTAAAAGTAAAACCCAGTTTATCTGTTCAACATGACGGAAAAATGTAAAACGAATGACTGGCTTTATCGATTTCTTCCAAAAATTAACATGACATAACTCTTACAGGTAAAACCAGAAGGTAAAAAAAAAAGACCTATTGAAGCTAAGAAAGACAGTGAGAAAGATGCCAGGTATCGGACGAGGGGGTACCATAGGAAGAACTCATGAATATTTGTTGTGGACATGGACTATACAGCAAAAGTGTATGTTTCGGCAACAGGAATACCACTATATACAGGAGAGAACCAAAGCTACAGGAAGGTGTCCAGAGAGAAATTCGTGACAGGAAGGTGTTGAGTACTACAAATGTTCAGGCTTAAGAATTGACAGTCATGACATGTGAAAGAGGAAAAAGGAAAACATTGTCACTTCAAAGTAAATGACCTTTAATACTAGTTATGAAAGCGCATAGCAGGAGTGCCTTTTTAAGCAAAAATGACCAACCTCTTAAAGTCCTCTCTGTGTCTGTCCATGTATTGAGCTTTCTAACCACAATCAAACATACGGCTATGTCAAAGGAAGAGCAAAGCTGGCGAGAGACCCTCCACAGCTCCAATAACTGCCATCAATCAGCCGACCCTTTAGCTGATGTTGTCAAAAGCCGTCCACAGTCCGTCCTTGCACAAAATGCTCTGATCTGTTTGATCAATCACACTGAATGAACACAAAAAACAAGCGTAAGTACAAAAAGGAAGTTGCAAGGTAAGCCTCATCATATACATATAGATGTAGCACAAATGCGGTAGTGGCACACAGAAAAGGAACTGGGGCACTCAAATTGGGAAGCCTGATACATTTAAGGAACGGGTATGGTAGAATCCTGATACAGTAAGTAAAGTGGAGCGGCCTACTATTATTAGCAAGCAAAAAAAGAGGCTGAGCGCTGAAACTCTGCGGCCTCCGCCCGAATTAGGCGCCGCGCCAGCGGAGACCACGCCTCCATTTCCCGATAGGGTACTATGCTGGCAGAGGAACGGAAGTGGTGCCCCCGTGCTGTCTGACTGAATCCGTCCACCGGCCTTCGTCCCTCCCGCGCTGGCTGGGCTGATCCAGATCTACGAGCCGGCAGGGAGCAGCACCAAGCGGCTCCCGGAACGCGGCGATCGAATCGAGGGAACTGCCATGGCAGCATCAAATTCGCTACGCGGCGGCAGCAGCGGCCGAAAGGGAAAAAAAGAGCAGCGAGGAATCGAGGGAGGAGGAGACGGCTGCGGCTCACCTGCGGGCCTCGCGGGGGGGAGAGGCCGGGGGGAGGAGCCGGCCGGCGGCGAGGTCTGGAGGGGAGCGGAGGCGGAGCGGGGCGAGTTGGGGGAAGGGGAGGCGGAAGGCGGAAGCACGGGTTCGGGGAAGGCGAGGAGGGAGGGTGGTAGGCAAGACGAGGCGAAGCGGTCAACGAGGCTTCGCTTCGCTGCGCTGCGGCTGCGGCTTGGGTTGCTGCTGCTGGGTCTGGGTCTGGGTCTGGCTGCTGCTGGGTCTGGGTCTGGGTCTGGCTGCTGCTGGGTTTAGGGTCTGGGTCTGGCTGCTGCTGGGTCCGGGTGGGGAGAGGAGGAAAGGAAACGGACGGGGCGGACGGCGGAGGGACAAGGGGAGCAGGCGCGCACGCGGATTGGCCGGGTTGGCGTTTGGCCCGAGAGCGAGTGAGTGGGGTGGCGGGTTGGCGGAGAGCCAGCGATGGGCCGATAACCGTGCTGCCGACGGTGGCCGGCGCGTGCTGTACCCAGCACACACATCCTGTCGCGCACATAGAACGTCCGTGAATTCAGAAAATGCTCGCTAATTCAAAATATATATTCGCCTCTAATTTTTTGTTAATTTTAAATCGTATTGGATTTCATAAAATGTTTGCGTATTCAAAAAAAATCATGAACTTAGAAATATTTGCGCGTTTGAACAATGTCCACGAGTTCAACACATGTTCCAATTTTCAAAAAAAAAATCAGTATTTTCACAAATTTTAAAATAACATGAATTTGAAAAAATGCTAGTGAATTAAAAAACTATTTACAGATTTAGAAATATGTTCCTGAATTTAAAAATGGGAAAAGGAAAGCGAAAATGGCCAGCCCATGTAGGAGCATAGGAAAACTATTTGACGCATTTTGCATGAAATTGTCGAGGGCTCGCACAGCCTAATGACCGAGCTTCCAAGAGATGCGCCGGCCATTTAGCATCTACGTGCTCTACAGATTCCCGGTTCTAGGAACTCTTCAGTAGGTTCTTGTCCGTTTTTATCTGTTGGGAACTTTCAGTCTAGTTTTATGTTGTTTCCTTTTCTGGATGTTATATTTTTTTTTAAATGTTTGGAAATTTCTAAAATGTTGAAATATTTTAAAATTATTTAGTTTTTCTAAATATCATTTTTAATAAATGTTTAGGATTTTTATTAGAAAACATGGTTGAAACAATGTTTGGAATTTAAAAGACATTTTTAAATCCTGTTTTCCAAAAAAAACTTGTTGTAAAAAATTACTCATTACTGATAAATTTCATGAAATTTTTGAAAGAAATCATAAAATAAGTTGTTCACAATTTAAAAAAAAGTTCACTTAAATGTATTTTTTTGAAAAAAAACTAGTGTTCTTTTTGGAAACCGACCGTTGATTTTTTTTTTACTACAGTGCTCGCTTGCTATGATTGTGCATCACTAGGTCGGCCTAGTCGGGGAGCAGACAGGTTGAAGCACATAACATTATATGGGAACCTCCCCCTCCAGTGCAATATGAGATTAGGGAATTGTTGTGCGACGCTATGCAAATGCGTACGCCTTTGAGTTTAGTGACACTAGTTGGGCTGGCCCATTTTCCATTTTGTTAGAGTTCCACTATTTCAATCTTTCATGTACGTTCTTGAATTTAAAAATATGTTTGCGAATTTTTTAAAATGTCCACAAATAGAAAAAATATTCGTGAAGAAGAAGGAACCAGAGGAGGAAGTGGGAGGAGAAGGAGGAGAAACGAGTAGGGTATCAGCCAAGATGATCGAGAGATTCGAGGACACCATGGCGAAGAAGGAGAGGCATGCGTCAAGCCAATAATATGGAGGAAAAGAAGACCAAGAGGTTTGAAAACTTCATGGTGGTTCAAGAGAATATGATCAAGCTTCAAGAGAAGATGGTTGAGCTCGCGACCGCTTCGGGGGAGATGAATATCTTGACCATGAAGATGTTGGACTTGGATCCCGATGCGACGAAGATCATGCAAGCCTACCATGCTAAGATATTGAAGCGCTTGGTGGCCAATTTGGAGGAGCTGGCTGGTGACGAGGACATGGCGGCACAGTGAAGAACTTGGCATGGACCGCCGGTCTAGGCGGCAAAAAAGTAAGTTGTGTTTTTTTCATGAATAACATGACTGGCAACTTTGGGATCGCCCCATATAAAAACCTTATGAACACCCGACTTTTTTTTGTTTGTGGTTGCATATGTTTGCACTATATTTACATATGCTTAAATTGCCATTGATCTACATATGGCATGTCAAATGGACGTGGCCGGACCCTAGGCAAGCATTTGATGCATACGGTTAGAGCAAGTATAATAAGCTTATGTAAGCAGGCTGTAAGAATTAAAATATTGTTTTTCTGTTGACGTGGAGGGAAGAAAAGAGGAGAGAGAAGATGAGCCGGCTACAGAATAAGAGCTAGCTACAGCACGTGCTCCTAGGCACTATGTAAGAGTGGGAGTATTATACTTGAAGGCTACAAGGTTGGTTATAGATGACATGGCAATGTCATATAGCCATCAGCTGGTTGTACTATTAACCATGCTCTTAGATGTTAGCCCCCTATCTGCTATCTGTGGACATGTCCGAACATGTCCATAGACGTATTACATGTTTCAAGACATTGAAATGGGGGAGGCGTCAAACCCCAACATTGGTCACAGTCCTCACCATCCGTGCCATGCGACTTCAACTTCCAATGAGCAATAATTCAATGAAAGATCCACCCAAGGGCGCTGCCCTGGCTTTTAGAGCCCCTCACGCCAGCGCGAGGTAGCAGATCCTCATCGTCACCTTCAACGGAAGATGTGCAAAAGCCGGCGGCCTCATCGGGTGGCGGCTAGGGTTTGGGGCCGCTCCCGTGTCACCCAAGAGGGGCGGCGCGAGGGAGGGGGGGGATTTAACGAGTACTACTCTACTTTGACTTCTCAAGCTTTCTTCCTTTGGTAGTGGTCATTTTTCATCTTTCGATCTTTCTTGACGACTCTACTTCGGCTTCCCAAGCTTTCTTCCTTTTTTAGTTTTGCTTGGGATTGTAGTAGTACGTAGTACAAAAGACATTGAAATGTGGAAGGTGTGTTTGTGGTATTGCCTCGGTCTGTTTGTTGCCATGGAGTCGAAGTTGCGGCGGCAGGCCCCTATGGTATACGATGACTGCCTACAAGTGGCTCGTTCGGCGATCTCCCGTGGCTCTAGCTGTGCCTGATTCTGTCCTTCATAGTTCTCCGTCAGAGTCAGAGCTACGTTGTCTGGCCGCAAATGGCTGAGTTTTGGCACAGATCTTCATGCAACTTCACGCATCCACTATGGTGTGGATTGAGTCGACGATCGCTTATGGCGAAGTCGAAGTCGTTTCTCATAGTGTAAGGATGGCGATGCTGCCTCTACGGGAGGAGTAATGACGATGACGTTTATGTGCTGTCTTGTCGAGGTCCTCTTTGAAGTGGTGTGCGTGGGGTTTTTTTATGTATGCCGCTCAGCGATTGTGATGGTTTTTGCCCGTTTTTTATAATTATCTGGGCAACTTGGTTTTTGCTTTGTTTTCTCTAATTAATCGAGTAACTTTTTTTATCTTAATGAATGCAGGATAACTATCTCTACTACCTAAAAGAAACGTAGTGTTCCATTTCCCCTCTTACGTTCGCCCCTCTTCGTCCAACCTCTCGTACGATCCCTTCCACCCCGTAGCGATTTTCTTCCCCCCACCTCCCACCGGTTTTCTATCTCCCGGTTTTCTAGCGAACGTTTCGTCCAGATCCCTCCACCTGTATGTTTCGTCCGGATCCCCTCGCTCCACCGCGACGTACTCTTCCTCCCCTCCGGTTTTCTATCGCTCCCACAAGAAAAGAAAATAAAACTTAGGCCCAGCGGTCTCCCTCCCGCACCGTAGATTCTGCCGAATTAGGTTAATCTGTATCACCATCGTTTTCCATCATGCTGCAACCGCCGCCGCCGCCTCTACCCCTCTGATGGGCACCACCTCCCGCACTACTGGGCGTCGCTGCAGGTCGCCGCCTTGCTGCCCGTGCCCGCTGACGACGGGGAGAAGGAGGTGGGTAGGGAGGGGAGAACCAGGGCAAAACCAACGAGGAGCAGCAACGTATCGTGGATTACATCAGGTGAGAGAGACTTCCTGGTTCTCGTCGTGGGCCTCGTGGCATGTTTTGAGTTTCACATATGTGAGAGAGACTTGCTGTTTCTTGTGGACAGCGAGATGTATGCTATTCAAATAGGTTGCTCTAGACGCTGCATATCTTGTACTTTTGTGGCAAACTAATTCTACGACTCTGGCAGGCTGTGGCATTTTGTGCATGCGGTATTAATACATGATCAGGTTGTTTCTGCCAATTGAAGTCTTATATGGCTCGGTCCCTGGATTCTGGTGTGAGTAAAAGAATTAGAGCAATACCAATTTCAACGCCTGCTCCTTCTTCACCTTTTTGAGCTTTCTCTCAGCTTTTAGTACTGTAGTCGTTTGCCACCAGTGTGGGACAATAATAGAACAAATTTATTCACACTAAAATTGCCCATAATAGAATTTAAAACTATTACATAAGTGGATAACAGAACAAAAGGCCTATGATGAGTTAACCTGACGGAGTACATAATTTATAGTCCGCAAGGCAGAGTTCGTTGTCTCAGCAGTTCATGATTTTTCACTCCTCTGATTGTAATAACTTTTAGTAAGATGTATGACATTCCTCAAAACTGAAAGTGACAAATCATGCACACATTTGATGAATTTAACTTCAAGCTGATAAGTAATCACTTGGTACAAACAAAGAACAAGCTATATAATAGGTAGCCAACACTTGATTGGCGGTTACTATATATGTGTTGTGGCATGAAAAAGATATATGGCGTGATCTGTCTCGAGTTTCGAGTTCTCAATTTGATTCAGAGAATCTCATGCATGGGAGCGAGAAGCATGATCCTTGTGCATATTTTACATATCTCCTGGGAGTTATGGCTTACTATATTTCCTAGAACTGTGTGTATCATAATATATTTTTCAGTTGTTCATCAATGTTGGTGATATATTCATAGTTACTGGTTTTGGTTGGGCTAAGGTTTTGCTCGGGATCCTTCATACGAGAATGTAATTCTATTGTGGATCGGAGGAGCTTCGGGGAAGATTGGCACCTTGAAGTGCCCCTCAATATGGTAGAACGGATATGATGTGAAAGGTGCTCAAGGAGGCGGTAAGTTTAGTCGCCATTTTTTGAAGCATGATCTTCTATTTTTCAAGTTACTTTATCTCTGTAGTGTCGACTATACTAACTTTTATGACACATGTTCATGTGTAGTATGCTAATTGCACTTTTGATGGCCAATCATTGCAAAAAAAGGAAGTAATGCAAACATGTAAATAAAAACTATGGGCATAAAACTTCGGATTGGGATGGTCTTACTGGAGTCGGAGGAAGAAGAAAGGGAATGTTGGGAGAGAGTGGCGACATGTAAGTGGGTATAAGAGGAGGAGGAGCACAAGGAGGAGGCTTGTCGGTAAAAAAGAAATCGACAATTTTGCCTGCTATGCATGAGAATCCTAATGACATAAGTAAGTCATCATTGATACCGAACCACTAAAATTGACTTGCCAGGAAAAAAGAAATCGATAATTCCACCTGATGTGCATGAGAATCCTAACAATATATGTTAGACATGATTGGTATTGAACTACTAGAATATGCCCCGTTGCAACGCACGGGCAATTTCCTAGTCATTTTAAAAAAAATGTGGGAGGCGTGGAGGTCAAAAAAGGGTCAAACGCCAACGCCAGCTATTCTGAACGAGCTAAGCTAGCCATGACCTCAAGGTAGGGGACCTCGCAGACGCATGCAGTAAAGCCTTCCGTGCCATGAGGACTGCAACTTCCGATGAGCAATAATTCAACGAGGCTTTTAACATCTTCCTTCTGGGAAATGTAAAGCCCCTTCAGATTCCACCCCTACCATTTATTGACTCCGCCGTTATCAATACTGGGCGCCGCAGCGAAGCCATTGGTACTCCGCCGTTATGCAGCACCTCATCTCGTCTTCTTCTTCACCACTTCCTTCCTAGTAAGAAGTTGGAAGTCACCACACCCCACCTACGAACACGTCCTCGCTGAGCATGTCGAGCGACGGCGGACCAACCGTCGCCGTGAAGCTGTTCATCGACAAGGCGAAGAGAAGGGTGCTGTTTGCGGAATCCGACACTACCGGAACAGGGCCATACCCCGATGGCCAGAACAATGCCGACGGCCCCCGTCGGCTTCTTCGGAGATATGCCGACAGCCTGGTTCTGGCCGTCGGCGTACAAAGGCCGTTGGGTTACGCAGAGATAAGCCGACGGCACCCGTTGGCATAGAACGGCCGTCGGCCTAGCTACATATACGCCGACAGCTCCCGTCGGCTTACGAAGGCCGTCGGCATACACGTGGGGCCCGGTCACCCCCTGGCAAACGGCGTCAGAGCTATGCCGACGGCCTAGACGGGGGGCCGTCGGCATAGGTCCGCAGGCCACGTCATTGATCCAGGCCGCACCATGCAAAGGCTATGCCGACGGCTGCCGTCGGCATATCTGCCACGTCAGTGATCCGCGGCACGCTGGTCGGATACGGCTAGGCCGTCGGCATAGTTAGATTTTTTTCCGTACATATTTTTTAATGCTTTTTTGTGTATTATTATATCAACTAACATGTAGCATGTTAAATATAAACATACATATGAATATATATGTAGTTTGTATTTTTTTTCATATATTATGAATATATATATATATATAGTTTGTATTTTTTCGAGCACGTTAATAATGTGCGGTCATGTTCTTTTAAATATAGATCCTTATATTTTATTAAAATCAAAAACAGCTATGCCGACAGAAGTTTTGTGGCAGTTGCAAACGCCCGACACCCGTCTCTAGAGAGTGACCCCCCTCACATCCGCGGTGTGCCCCCCCTCATGGACGGCGCCGCCGCCGGCACCTGGAGGGGGGAAACGGACGCGTCGGGTCTACACGGAGTGGATGTAGCTGTGGTTTTGGCCCGGATGTTGCTCCCGGGTGTCCCTCTGGGCCGACCTAACACAACCGGGTGGAGAGGTCCACTGGTCAAAGCCTGTCCGTGGGAAGTCAAAAGGCTAGATCTCGTGGTCAACCGCTCCAGGGTTAGGCGGGACGGGGGCCCTGGGGGGTAGCAATGCCACCGGAGCGTCGTAGCGGGCCCTCATACATGCGGGGTGGTGTTGTGGCATGTCCGAAGAGGCGGCACGCGTCTCCGGTGCGTGCCCCCCCCCCACGGACAGCGCCGCCGCCGGCACCTGGAAGGGGGAAACG